>NC_052016.1:114767390-115067390 GCF_015832195.1 Motacilla alba alba
TCATGTGCCCTCTAGAAAGCATCTTGGTACAAGCAACTCTTCCAAATCTCTGCTAGTATCACTGAGCCATCCTACAGGAAAGGATACAGGGATCATAGAACTTCAAACAGTTACAGAAAAAAAAAAACACATTTAGGACAATTTCCTTTATTTATAAATATAAATTTGTTTACAGTAAGTTTTTTGTATATAGTAAGTGATACAGGTTCTACTGTTAGATGTCTTCTCCTAGAATCCACCCTTAATTTCACAGTTTTAATTTCCCTCCATGATTCTTGCTAGAGCTTTTAAAACTGATTTATTTAATTATTAGGAAGAACAGAAAGGTCAGAATGGAGCCTACAACATGTTTGTCCTTTACAGACTACTATAAAAGGAACTGTTCTCATGTTTTGGCGAGAAAACAAGAATTCGTTTTTGTGAAAAGTTACTTGGCTTCACCTTTGGTTTCCATTCAACATCCACTGCTACCAAAACCTTCTCCTCTGTAAACAGAGTATAAGCAGAGCAAACACTTTAATCTGGATCTTCTGCATTTCTGGAGCGTGAGTAACCATCAGCCAACCGAGCATTTATAAATGTGATCTTAGAATTCGGCGTAAAAATATACTGATCTCTATTTCCAGCATCGCTGGCAGGGCTTGGAAGGGTGGGGCAGGGAATAAAATATGTACTGAATCACATGATAAGAAAAGGTCAACAGTAAATCAAGTCAAATGAATAAAATAGATACTGTTGTATTCCTGAAATCCAGTGCAAAATAATTTGGCGTTTCTTAAAATCTTCATTAAAAGCAGCACAAAAAACCACTACACTGAGGTTTTTTTTGAGTTAGTAAGCCTGTACGTATCATGTCCACAAGCCCATCACAGGTTTGTAACTTCTCAGTTTCCTCTTCCCCTTCATTCTGATGAGCAGGTGCCCTCATTACCTGGGCAGGATTGTCTCTGGCTAGTCCCACCTGGATCTCCCTGCAGCAAGGAGAGCCTCTGTTCCTCTTGCCCCCCCCAGCCCAAACAGACTTGCTTGTTTTCCTTTCTTATTAGCTGATCAGCTTTGGAATGAGTTAGACAGCCAGGGAGGGCTGGGGACTCCTACCTTCTAAGCCCAGGAATGTGACAGGATAGCTTTATGTCTAACAGCATTTCCCCTGCGTCAAAGAAATGGCACAAACACTCCCAGTTACTGCTCTCAACAGCATCAAATATTTACATCAGAACAGGTCACAGACAATCCACCACCCAGGAACTTCATGAGGTGCCCTCTAACACCTCCAACAATGCTAACTGTTTCATGTTAGTAATGTTTTAGAAAATACGGTGCATTAATTTCCCCCAAGCTCAGCAACAGCTAGGCAGCTTTGAGGTTTGTTCAGAGTGAAATACTCCATGAACAGTCTTTTCCAAATAAAAAACTTTAAAATACTGGGGTGGGGGAGGGGGGAACCAACACTGAGACAACAAGGTGAAGGGTTTTGAAGCCTTTGTGTGTGATGAGCACGGAGAGGCTTAGGAGAGAGGAGGACAGAAGAACAGAGACCTCAGATTTCTAAACAACTTCTTTGATACACACACCATCAGCAGAGTGCGAGCTGTGTCAAAGCAGTAATAGGTTTCACTGCAGAACTGTTTTTTATGAGAAGCCTGTACCTGGTTAGGACCAATAAAGAAATCCTTTCTTTCTTTCCTTTCCTCCCCTCCCACCCCTGGGTTTTCTCCAGCCACTGCAGTCCATGACCTTCACAGGGAAACGCTTCTGCTTTGACAACAGGCTGCAAACCTCCAAGGACTAGCAGGGATTGCTGGGAGAGAAAACTGTTGCCTCACTCACAATCCAATCAAAACCTGAATGTACCAAGTGATAAATAAACCAAGGACATCATTATTCTGTTTCATTGTGATTTGGCTCGCCTTCAAATTTCATACTCTGTATATCTGAAACAGCAGCAACACCTCCATTAGCTGGGCTTTTCAACACTTTAATCAAAGTATCTTTCAGAGTAAAAAGGCAGAAATGTCAAATTCCAGTCACCCTTTAAATTCCCTCGATTCCCTGTGCTACAGAGAATTAAGAGCCTTACCTGGGGATAATTTCCGTGTCAAACCAGCGTGCAGGCACGCAGGTGCTCTGCCACGTAGGCAGGCACCAATTTCAGAACGCAGTCAGCCCTGGGGTGGTGGGACAGGGAGGCTCCCCTGCAGGCATCCCATGCTCATGGCACACTCCTGCACCCAGCGTAGCTGATTTCTCACATGGGATAACAACTTTCACACTTTATAGAAAATACAGGTTATCGTGTGCCCAGCTGATCAATGCTGTATACCTCATCCCGTGTGCACTACCTGCCTTTCTTCTTTCCAAGTTTATATTAAAAATGTCAGACGCTGGCATTCCTGTTTTTACTGGGACACTTCTGAAGGCCAAGAGACCCAGAGTTTTCTCAAGCTTTATTGGCATCCAGAGGAATGAACTGGTTTAAAGAAACAGGCACAAAAGGTTTGATTAACCTGACTAACACTCATTTTCTCTCTCATTCTGGGGTGCTTGCAATACCTCTAGGTCCCCAGAGTTCTTACCAAAGATTTTAGCAAAGGCAAGCTAAGCAAAATGTGGTATTCTGCATCAACATTTAGGTCATTTCTACACATTGAAGTTTTTAACCTTTTTTTTTTTTTTTCTTTTTTAAGGAACTCTCAAACCATTATGTCACTTCATAGAAAACTACTCTAAGGGGAAAAAAACCACACCCTAAGGACTAACATACTTCTGTAATGGTTTCTTTGAGGAAACTTTTACAACTGTATCTTCTTATTTTATTATCATTGAAATTATGCTACTTTCTTTCTGCTGAAGATAATAATCCCTTAAAAGTTCTTCAAGAAAGAAATTAAGTATAAATCTGGCATGTTAACTGTTATCTTGTATGAACATATCCAAAATTACAACATATGCTTCTGCTCACATCATGCTATTTCTTCTCCACATTCTCATAATATTTAAAAACTATATTTTCTCTTCAGAACAAAAGACTGAGTACAACTAAAAAAAAGGCCAACAGATAGATATGGATATTTTAAAAATACAGAATTGGAGAAAAGACCAGAAAATCTCTCAAATAGTATCAGCCTCATGCTCCAAATAACATCCCATAATACGGCTTGCAAGAAGAACCAAGAAAGTTTATGAATTTCTTAAAATGCAGCTTATTTGTCCTTCAAAAGACGTAATTAAAAATGTTCTGACTTGTGGCACATGTGGCAAGTAACCCAGGAGGGAAGTCTCTGTGGTCTCTGCAGCGAGAACTCTGAGCCCAAACAACTCCTTTGCTCCACGTGTTTTTCTGGGAAGATGAAGGATCTTGCTCCTCTGTGCAGAACAGTTGGCAAGATGTTCTGGAAAGCCACACTCCATTAACCATTACTCCTGCTTTCCACAAAGCTCAGTCTTTGATGGGGCACAAGTATTTAAAATTCCCAGTGCTGTTGTGCTTCCCCTGGCAGCGATACAGCATTACCACAAGTGCATCTCCTGCAACAGCAATGGGATGTTACAAAGTTCCACTAAATTTATCGAGAAGTCTTTATCCAGCAGTTAGCTATAACACAGTACAATGGTTATCCTCCTAAATGATAATTAAGCTTTGGGGTAACATTTAATTGAAAATGTACTGTGAAAATCAACAAGTCAGCTCTTTCAAATTGAGGCTGCTTGGTTCAAAATACCACTCAATGTGATTTTGTCTCACAGTAATCCATGACAAAAATATATGAGCCTAATCCTGTTTCCTCTGGAGAGCATTTAAAAACACTTAACCCCTTGGACCATTCGGTTTGAATAATTTCACATTATTAGTCAAATGGTTAACCTTTTTCTACAAAAATTGTATTTTTTTTTCAGTAATAAATAATGTGATCTTATCAGCAACTATTCAATTGGTAACATAATTGACTAGTTTCCTTTTAAAAAAAAAGTTTCTATTTTCACAGAATGTAGCATGCTCTTAGACTCCCATTTTTTGAATAAATTCCCCTGATCCATAACTTTGTTGGAGGGTTCTGTGGGCAGCTGTGACGCCCACGGGCAGCCAGAGGAGCAGGGCTGATGGAGCAGGCAGAGGAGGCACCCTCCTGCACTAGCTAGGGTGTGACTTTCCAAGAAGTTCTCCCCTTACAACCGAGATCCAAAGAAGTTTGCTGCCGTGCTCCTCCTATCTCCCTGGGCTGTCCTGGGCCACAGCAGATCATGTGGCCCATCAGGAGGAGCCTGCCACGCCAGCATTCCCCTGCAAGGCGTGTGTGTGTCACGGGGCTCGTTCTGGAGGAGCTCCAGCGTGACCCTGGTGCCCCACACACCCACCGTGAGTCTGTGCCCACTAGCCAGACCCAGAGCACGGCTTTAAGTCAGCCTCCTCCAAAAGGAATGCAGGGCACATCCCTGGGTTGGGCACTGGTGCGCAGCGGGGAACCTGACATCTGGGAATCCACTCCAGAAATTTCTGAGATGAGCTGAGGTGTGAACCTGGACGGATCCCGGCTGAGGAACACCCACGGCATCCTCTAAGAGACCCCTTGTGGCCACCAATTTTCAGGCAGGATTAATTTCTTTTCCATGCTGGATGATTAATTCTATTTTTAGTCACTACTTCGTGCAAATCCAAGCAGGGAAAGAGGATGCCTGTGTGTGACTGCAAGCAGAATTTGGTGCCATGTCAAAATAAGGACACAGAAAGAGGATTATATCTGCTAGAAGGAAAAAATACAGCATATGATACTGAATCCCCTAGGGAGACTGGCTTCTGAAATGAAGTTCCCAGTAATCTCATCTTAATTAAAACAAAATGAAATTTATGATATCTCATTTCCCCGCCACTTTATTATTTAGGTGTCATTGTCAAAGACTCCGCAGCGATCGAGGAAGAGACAGCCACTGCCCCAAGGAGTTTCCAGCCTGACTCAGGAAGAAGTAAACACTGAACAGCTCAGGAAAGAAAGCAAAGCCCTTGGCAGTGAATAAACACTTTTGTATTTTCACAAAGGTCATTCTCAGCTGAAGTGAGACGAGTCAGAGAATGAAGAGCCCATCTTTACTGCTGTGGCACGGGGGAGAACAGAACATGAAAAGGAAGAGGCGAGGGCAGAGGTGGATGAAGGGCTGAAGAGGGGCCTTCAAGAAAAGAGAAAGGATGGGTTTGAAAACAATACAAAGGTGTAAGTGACCACTGTCACCCCTAAGAGTAAAAAGTTTTCATCCAATATGGAAAGAGAAGCAAAGGAAGCACAGATAACAAGTAAGGGATGTGACAGGTCCTGAACGAAGGCACTGGACAAAGTTGAGAACATTATTTTGGGCACACCTTGTCACAAAGTGCAGATACAGGTTTTTCCATTGTTATTGAAATAAAGCTATTAAAACTCCCTGGAAAATATTATAGAAAATTATATAAAGAAAAATGTCATGCTCTTTAAAAGAGTGAGGATACAGCTGAGAAAATCCATTGAGCCAAATAACTCCCAAGAAGTGCTAGGACATCACCCTTTCATTTTAGATATGGACACAGTTACATAACAATATTTAGCAAGTGATTTAATGGCTCTTGTCATGAATGCTATTCATCTGCTAGATGCAACTCTGGTTTCTATTCATATTTTACAGAACCTCTATCACAACTATTTTTTTCTTTCTTTCATCTACTCATCTGCTGTGTTTCCAGAGCGAAATTACAACTTTTGAACTAAGCAGTAAATATCTTTCCCCCTTACTCAGAAAGCACCTGCCCAACTTTCCTTGCAGCACCACCTCTTCCCCAAGGCTGAGGAAAGGAAATCTGGGCTGATAATGTGATTTCTTTTGGAAGAGGAATATATAGAAAAGTGAAGAAACAAATTATCCTTATTCCTCTCCAGAGTATCTTTTTTGCTAGCCAGGACTAAAGCCTGTTAGGAGAAACCCAAGACATTTCTTCTTCCGAACTGCACCTCCAACATTTTCAGAAGTTAAGAAAACTTTCCTAGTTTGTGATAACGACCCTCTCCCTGTTCTACCTTACTTGAACTTCTAGACTGTGTCCAATAAGAAAAAGGTGTTATCACTGAAGGAGCTCTCTAAGCAGTACAAAACTGTCTGGAAAATTAATAGTTAATTCTAATTTTACTTATTACACCAAAAAAATAATGTTTGACTTCATCTTGCAAAAAGAAGGAAAGCAAATATGGCAAAAGACCACACCTGCACCTTGAAATTTTCTGTTTAAAGCTTCCTTCCTGTCACACATAAAAAAAAAAAATTCTTATTTTGAGACTGTCTTCATCACATGGACCACACAGTCCATAATATGTTATGGGGATAAATGACAACATGTCTGTATTTCCCTGCCTTTTATGACCAGAAAATAGAGAAAAACAGAAATTATATCTAAAGATACAGGACTAAGCTAAAAGTGGAAGAGCCAAAACACATTATAAAACAGGGGCTGAGACCACAGATTATGTCCTGACAACACTGACACTTTTTTTCATTGGCACAATCTGTTCTGAGAGCCTGGGTGGGAGAGGAAGAAGAAAGATCATCTGGGACCATGGTAGATGGATTTTAAAACTCTCTGTCATTCTTTCATTCCTGGCTCTCTTCAGTCTCCTTCTCTTGGCATCCTCTGTTTTTTTTTTTCATATTGCACATAGAGGTCCATTTCATACCAACAAACAAGTGCAAGTCTGGAAAAGATGCCTGGGTCTTTTTGGTTTTGGTGGTTTTAGGGTTTTTTTTTCTGGGAAGCCCATGGGAGAGCTCTGCTGCTGCTTGCTCCAAACTAAACTGACACCCCCTCATTCAGCTGATACCAGACAGTCCAGCAACCAGAGAGGAGCTCTCTTACTCTGCAAGTTAATATTAGGCAATGAAACTGCATATGCCATTAAAGTTCAAAGAAACTGATTACTCCTTTGATGTGTTGCCAAATTATTAGAATAATGATGCTATGTTTTTTCAAGTGTATTGGTGTGTCTCCTCAATTCTCTCTTTTTTAACCCCGCGCTTTAATAACTGTTGAGCTTCAGAAAGAAACGTGTTATTTTTCTTCAAAGGAGAGCTGGGTACTGTTTCAGGATGACTTCTTTTATATATAACGTAAAGGATATTAGCCCCCTATTAGAGACAAAAAAAAAAAATCACTTTATTTTCCCCCTCAGGTGCTCTCCTCCTTCAGACTTGGCAAACAAACATTTAAGAATGCATGCTGTTAGTGGGCTGTGCAGCACTACACCGCTCTGTCAAAGTGAATATTGTGATAAATTATGTCAGTCTGTTCATACTTACAATCATCTTCCACTTCCTCATACCAAAGCATGTGAGCAGACATGAAATCTCTCCACAAAACGGAGGAAAAAGAAAACAGCAGCAAGATATTTCTTGGCAAAGTGTGTCCCAGCCCTGCCGCTCCAGCGGCTTTTGCTGGGTTGGGCTGGTCCCGGCTCGGGGCCGGCTGTGTCCCCGCACAGCCCCGCAGCAGCGCCCGGCGTGGGACCCGCGGGGACAGCAGGGGCAGCAGACAGGGATCCTGGCTTCACCCAGCCGGCATGGGAACTAGTGCCAGGGCTCTCTGGAGGCCCCGAAATGTTTCAGATTCCAGGACCTGCGCAGAAGCAATGCTCTCTGTGCTTCCCCTTCAAAACAAAGTTGGTTTCCCATAATAGGACAGCCCATGCGCTCGGCGTATAAGGCTCTGCTTCCAGGGTGGCATGTGCGATGGGTTTAAATTATGGGCTGCAGCTTCCCGAGGAGCGTTCGGGCTGCGCAGCGGGGTGAAGATATTTATGCTCCCTCTGCACAGTTCCCCGGAGAGCCCTATGAAACAAATTTGATTCCTTCCCAGCAAATGGCCCCCGGCCCATCTCCAGACAGGTTCCTCCTTTTTTGTGGGAGAGGAGCAGCAACCCTCCCTGACTTTTGGGATTTCAACCTCCCTCCCTAGCAGGGGAAAAATAAACAAGCCCTAAAATAGTGTTGTCACCAAACTCCATGTGTAAATGTTAACACAAGTTGTGGTAAGTCAGTAGCTGCTTAAACGGGGGGGGAACAAACAAAAAAAAAAATAAATCCAGGACTATTGACTTACAACTGACCTTTTCCACTCCCACCAAAACCACGCAGTGCCAATGCTGCACACAGCCCAGGAGCTGCAGAGGAAGCAGAGGAAGCAGTACACACAAGCTGCCTATTTCTCTTCCCAACAGTGGGAACATCCCTTCTGTCCCAAATCCCAATCAGGTGGGACCTGGGCTGAAGCTCTCCCCCTGCACTCAGTGCCAGGCTCTTCACACAGGAAGGAAAAAGAGGCATCCACACAATGCTTGGGAAAAGGACTGCAGCATCCTTCACCCAAAGGCTGATTTTTATAAGGCTGCTTTCTCCAATATGTACCATGTACAGCCTTTAGAGATGGGCCACATTAAATCATGTAAATGGTTTCATTTGAAAAGCCATTTGAACAAACACTCTTACACTGTCCATTTCTTAAAATCAATCCTTAAAAACCTGAAAAGTGGTATTTTTCAGTTTTAAAGCTTAATGTGTCTAGTCATGCTGATTATAAGTTTATAAGTAATTTCCTGGATTATACAGAAAAACAAACACAAAAATGAAGTGTGTAATATAACCTTACAGCCACTGGCATTTTCTACACTGATAGTCAAATTAATACACTGAAGAACCTGGACGTACAGCACACTCCAAGAGACTGCTAAGGATTAATTTGCAGCCCACAGGAACTGCAAGTCATGAACTGATGTAGAAAATAATCTGAAGCAGAACAGAGCACACTGTAACAGCAGCAGCATTTTGATTATTTGAGGGAGAAGGAGACTGAGAAAACCCAGGAAAGGAACCACTTATTGTGCAATTTCTTTGTTTTAAAATACCTAAAGTCACCCTTAATAGCACAGGCTGTCAGTAACCGAGGCCCAGTAACATATTTAAAGGCTACAAGTGAAAATCACCTTAAAGAAAATGATAGCAGAACTGTGATGCTCCTGGCTTATCTTCATTTCAAGGTGACAAACCTTTACTCTAAAAATTTCAGGAGCATAAATCTCTGTTTCTAAATTTGGTCATAAGGCCTTAATCTTGACAGAGACCTGTGGTCTGTTTTACACCCAGCTTTAGCTGCAATCCACAAAAATTCATGTGGATTATTCATCCTCTCTGACAATGGCTTTGAGACCATCAGAGTATATTTGGATCAGGCTTTGCAAGAAATGCAGTGCTACTCAGCATTTTCTTCTAAAAAAATAACCCAAAGAAATGTCTAGTGGCAATATTTGCAATAACTTACATACTTAACAATCCTCCACGTGCAGGAAACCCATATTTGCTTCCTCTCTTTACACTGGGGGAGTTCAAAACTCTGCTGGCCTCAAGTGAATATCTGCTTCATTCATAGGAGGGCAGAAACCTTCAGAAACAAACAATTTCCCTTCCTCCTATTGATGTTCCTCCAGTCAATTGGAAAAGAGTAAAAATGTGTTGGGCCACAGAGAGAAATAACAAAAGTGAGTGCTCAGACATACGGGGTATTCTGGCTGGGTTTGGATTTCTTGGTTTGGTGGTGGTGGTGGTTTTGAGGGACTGCAAAGAAATTGAGAGGCTCTTAAAAACTTACTAGTATTTTCAGCAGCTATGAATGCTGTGACTGCCTAAAGCTGAGAAACATCCAGGCCACTGAAGGTGTTTAAAACACATCTCTTTGTGTCTATTAGCCAGCACTTAGATTGCACGGATAGCCTGGGGCATTTTGACACACCAGCTTTTGGTTTTTGTTAGGCCTTTTTGCTCTGTCTTCAACAACAGAGAACAAGGCAAAGCTTCTCTGCAGCTTTATGTCAGATAATCACTGTACCCTCAATAAATGCTGGTGGTCAGAGACCACCTGCCTCGTTCTCCCTTCTAATGCTGCAGGTAGCAGGCTCTGACCTCAGTGCTCGGAGACTACAGTGCCTGTGCTGCACAGGAAAAGAACAAGCTTCAAAGTCACCGAGAATTTGGAAAATGCAGAAAATTTGGAATGATAAAAATGGGTATTTTTTTCAGTGATTGCTGTCAGCTTTAGTTCAGTGTTGCCTTACTCTTCCACAACCAGTAATGGCTTAAATGAAAGAAAATTGTCATCGTTACAGAAATGGTTTGGGTGACTTTCAGCCACCCATTAACGAAGGTTTTACACAGAGGCTGTTTATTTCCCTGCTTGAGAAGTCCTTTCAAAGCCCAAGTATTGATAAAGTTGAAAATATCTCCTTTCCAACAGCATGAGCGTGACAGTAATGCAGAGCTGGAGCAAACGCCGAGGAGGCCAGCAGCTATCTGCAAACAAGGACAACAATAAACTGCCTGTTCAGAAACCATTTAGGGGATTGGGTTCAGCCTATGTCAGTGTGACTATTGAAAAGAAATGGATTTCAACATCCAAACTTGGCAGCCGCGTTTATTATCTCAGTGTAAGCTAAACCACAGGAAGGTTAGGACTTGAAGATAATGGTCAAACTGTGGACTGGACATGGGGACCAAGTTCTCAATTCTCTGATTCTTCTGTATCATAATAAAGGGCTACATTAAAATTCAGGACTTCTCTGTCAGGGAAAAAAAGAGAACACAACTGGAAAATGACATTTTTGACATAATTGATATGGGAGGAGAGGTCCCCAATTCAACATAAATAAATCAAATAACTTCACGTTAACAACATCCACAGAGTAGCAAATCTACCATCTCACTGTAATTTACTGGGACACAAGCACCTAACAAACCCCCAGCAAAGCAAAGCACACCATATTGCCATTTGTATCGTCTATCTCCTTTCCTGTTAACAGATAAAACAAGAAAATAACAAATTGGTAGCATGCTGCACAGAACTGATTTACAAACCTCTTATGACTTTTTAAACATCCCAGTGGCACATGTTGTTTGCCAATACAACTCAACATCAGGCAGAGAGAGTGCTTACAGCATAAACCTAAGAGACAGATGATATTTTGATTATAATTTCAGAAAGCATTTCAACCTTTATTCCACCCTGTTTTTAAATCACTGCCAATGCTGACTTTAAAAAAAATAAAAAAAATAAAGGCAGTCCAAGCCTGTTGCTCTGTTCAGCCATTAAGCTCATAACAAGATGTCTCTGTGCTCTTGCCAGCATTTGCAAATCTATCACATCTGTCTGTGTGGGAAGAAGTGCTGAGCTCCAGGGACTGTGGGACTGATGTGCAGGGGGAACTGGGATGGGATTCTTTCAAGCACAAATGTGCAGCGTGGGTTTTCGCCCTGGTGGTATATTGGCTCTGATTCTTTTTATTATTCACTTCCTGTCATGGAAAAAAGAAAAACAAAACCAAACACAAACCCCTTGCATGTCAGCATCAGAGGGAAAAAAAAAACATCTTCGACAGCTTTATCACAACAGAAGTAAACAGGCAGCTTCTGATTTCCCTGTGAAATCAACAGGAAAAAAAAGAAAAAAAATCTTTCCAATGTCAGCCATTGAAGAACTTCTTTCTTTTGTTTCTTAGCCTATTTTTACTTCAAAAAGCAATATATCATTGAAGATTTTAGTACAGGTTGCAAAGGGGGTCTTTTTCTTGTTTATTTGATCTGCAGAAAATAAAAGACAAAATAATCTTCAAACCAAGACAAAAAACTTTTCTTATCTCTGAAGGAAGTAGTAGCTTTTGGCTTTGAAAGTAAAATATATTAATATAGGTTTATAGCCAGAAAATAAGTAGCCAATACAATGATAAAGACAAAGCCCTCCTGTATGCAAGCTGTGTAAAAAAAAAACATTTTATTTTTATGTCATGAAACACTTTTGCTTGAAGACATGGTCTAGCATAGGAACCAACATTTTGGTTCACTGCTGTTTGTGCTCTCCCCAGGAAAGCTCTCTCCTTCATGTCACAGCTACTGGGAAATAGGGGTTAATCTTTTTTGCAGAGCATCTAGCAAAAAGCAGTGCGGGCTTTCTTCTTGCTAGTTCAACATAAAAAAGTAACTCTCAGAAAACAATCACTATCCATTCTGGAAAGCTTCAGCTAAAGAACAAGCAATCCTTTTCACCCAGTGGCTCTGTCTTTGGTGAGAGGTCCAAGCAGATTTAGGATGAAAGCATGTCCATGCTTTGTATATCTTTATTCTCAATCCCTGCCAATTCTCCAACTTTCAGAAACTTTCACCCCAGCAGAAATTAAATCAATCTTTACTGGAGTCAGTTGGACCAGACTACTCAGAAGATATACTGAGCCATCCAAAGGAAGGTGCAAAAAAGGATAGCAAATTATATAAAAACTAATATTAAGAGTACAAAGAAGAGAAGAGAAAGAAGATTTTAATTACTGATATATATA
This sequence comes from Motacilla alba alba, assembly GCF_015832195.1. Classification (NCBI taxonomy): domain Eukaryota; kingdom Metazoa; phylum Chordata; class Aves; order Passeriformes; family Motacillidae; genus Motacilla; species Motacilla alba. Next base: position 114,779,774 of record NC_052016.1, read on the forward strand.
AAGTAGGAATCAAAGTAATAAAGAGGAATTAGAATTACTCATTTATGTCTCTAAAATGTTGGTCTTAATCATTCCAAAAAGGCTGTATGACCAGAAGGGAGAACATCTTATTAACCAGTATTTCTTTCTCTAGATTTAGGCATGTAACTCTCCAATCACCACAAGCATCTCACGTAACCCACAGAAAGGATCCTGAAAGCGATCTGGGAAGTGTCTGAGCATCTAAAACAGGCTCCTGCCCCAAACTGCCTTTGGTGGGGCAGGGAGGTGTCTTTCTCTAGCTTTGCTTTGTTGCTTCACCCTTGGTTGCGTGTCCAGACCATGAAAGGCCAAGACCAGATTGTCCTTCTTGTCCCTGTCTTCTCGGTGTCCACCAGAAGAAAACCCGTGCCCACGAATCAGTAGTGAGCTGCAGCACAGGAGGTCCCCCAGTTGGGCAGAAAACTCCTTGGTGCAGTTATTTTCCCAGGGTGGGTCCAAAACATGAAATTCACCCCATTCTTATTGCCACTGCAACTCACTCAAGGGAAGCCTGTATTCCAAGCCACCCAGGAAGTCATCCCAGACTCTAAAATGCTTCAATGCAACCGATAAAAACTTGATTACTTACATCATGTCTGAATGGTGAAATATTGACCCAATTTTATACACACACACACACACACACACACGTTTGCATACATGTATGTCACAGAGAGAGCAAGTGTAAGACAAATAGTGGCACTAGTAATGTATGCCTGTGCACATTTAATACTTCTTTTAAGAGGACCCAATTTCACAAAGTTGAAGACAATTACAAAACCTCATCAGTGAGAAGAAAGAAGTTAAACAGAGAAACGTGAACGATAAATGGAAGATGTTTGAAAACACTGTTTAGACCTACATGTCATTACTAAGAAAAGTTTCTCTGGTTGAAAACAAACAACTGCAAACAAAAACAAATTTAGTCTAGAAGGGAAGCAGGTATTTAAAAAAACAAAAGCAAACACAATATGTAAGGAGCCGAGGAAAAAATGGCAAGCTGATTGCAAAGAATATCAATAGGAGGTAATTATGAATAAGAGTCAACAATCCATACGTACGAGACAGAAAGTTCACCTAGGTCTGCAGGGAAGCTGCATCAGTTCTGCCAAAGACAACTCAAGGTCACTTTGCAGAGCAAATGTGCTGGCTGCTCACATAAACACAGTTTTCTTTAGGGAAACACAACTGGAGTGCCAGCCGCCTACGCTGTCCCAGGCACCCCATCACGTACTCCCCTGGCTTTCCTCTGCTCCAGCCAACGCCTCAGCTCCGTCCAGTTTTGACACAACACTTTATGAAAGCCACAGATAAACTGAAGAGCACTTAGAATCACAAATACCCAAACAGGCAGTTTTCTTTGCAGAGAAAGACTGAGGGAATATTACATATTTAGTCTGGAAGGAAAAGGTGAAGAAGCGCATGGCTGCTGCCTTTCAGCATCTAGACATCACAACACCCCATTGTTTTTCATGTATGCCAAGGAAATGGACATAATTAGGGTGATATAAGGAGAAAACTGTGGGAGTAGAAAGTTACTTACACGTATGAAAACATACACACACAGAGGTCATCAAACCCTTTTAAGTTGAAGCTTGGAAGGAAAACTTTAACAAATTTTTCAGGGATAACAAAGTGTGTTTGATCTATCTCAACCCTTGCAGCAGCAGGAGTCTAAATGCCTTTCATCTCTTTATTTCTGTAACTCTCTCACATAAGATTTACAGACTAGATAATGAGAACAGTCATATGGAGTTCAAGTTTGCATGCATCTCATATTCAAAATAATTGTGTTTGAAAGGAGAGCAGCCCAATGGATACAGGAATATACAGTGACAATCTGGAAACCTAAATTCTATTAACAGTTCTGCCAGTCACTCATTGTCCAATTTCTCTTTTTTGTTTCCCTTTCCCACATAGAAAACAACACTTACAAGCTAAACAAGTGTTTTTAGCCTGCTTAATTATTGTTTGAGAGGTGACGAACTGTTTAAAGTACAGGACTATTAAGGATCTGTGTTTTAATTATACTGATTTCGTCCTAAGTGTCCCTGGATAACAATTGCTCAAAGCCTTAGTTACAGTGGCAAAAGGTTGTCACATTAAATCTGTGAAGACTGGGCCATTATGGCATCAAATTATGATGACAAAACTCTGTTAGTTCAAGTCTAATGAAACATCACTGCACACGCCAGGATGAAGGTTGAACTGTTTCTGTGCAGGTCTGTGTGCAGGTTAGTGCATCAAGATGATGGCAAACTGAAGTTAATGCAAACCTGCAGAGATGACATTACCAATGGCAAGATGATTGCAAAATGATGCTGCTGCAAGTGAACTGTGATTAAAAAATAGGTCTCTAAACACAAAAATGTGCTAAGGGAATGTGAAAATAAACCTACAGAAAATAAAACCAAAGACATTTTACTTAAAGCAAAAGACATACTGGATACAATTAGTGCTGCAGACCAATTCCCTGCCAAACTGGCCAACACTGATTAGGAGGGCACAAAGCCAGGATGACACTGCCTTAGAAGTAAGTGCCAATAAATTCTGAGTAATGGTATCACTAGGACATTTTTTTTCCACTAAAAAGAGGTAATTGACTCTGTAAAAACATAAATAATTTTTGGAAAAAGTGCTCAAGATTATTGTCCTATGAAAGAATCTGGTGTTATCATGAAATTCCTTTTTAAATGTAATCATATTGATGTTTTTCTTTCTTGTATTCTGGCAGGGTTACTAGTACATCTTTAGAACCAGATTAATCATTAGGCCCAAAAGACACTTGTTCAGTCTCAGGTAAATTCAAATCCATAAGATCCACAGCACTGTAAGATCAAGGAGATTAGATATTCAATATGCACAGTGCTCATAATATTTTAATATGATTAGATCAGTAACACCAAAGATCTGCTAGTATATTTCCTTAGAGCAATGTTTGATTTTTACTTCCAACATATGAGAAAAAAATAATTCAAAACCTGAAAAAATCCTTCTTTTCTTTCTGCATTTGAAGTCTTTCCTCCTTGCTATAACATTTTTATCTACTGGTAAATACAAGAGGTACTTCATTTCTGTTTTGGTAACAGCAGGTACTCTGTCTTTTCAAAAGACAGGTGTATCTATCTATTGTCTGACTCTCTATCTGTAATGTTTTCCATGTTATTATCACACAAAATATGTGATACTCAGTTCCTGATGAATTACACTGGTGAACTGAAGTGCTTTGTTTAAATAACAGGCTTTGTCAAGTAGTTTAGGTAGTGCCTGACCTTTAGGTCGAAAGCAGGCATAATTTTAACCTATCCAGTAGAGAAGAAAATGAAAAGTTCCCTATTCTTGAAAATTTATAAGTTTTTACTGGGCAAATTTCACATACTATTCGGCAAAACAATAAAATGGCAAAATCTCACTAAAAATAAATAGATCTTAACAAGGTAATTGATTTCAGAGATCAGTACAGAGCGACTCCTGCTTTTTTCAGATTTGTCTAAATAGTTCCATCGCTAATAAAGTAGTACTTGGAGCACAGAAGAGGAGATCAAAATGATGGTTCAGGGCTCCAAGTCACTGTGATTACAGACTGGAATTTGTAAGAGCCATTACCACTGCATACACTGCATTAAAATTCATGTGGCTCTTCTGCAGACACACATACGTTCCACCTGAAGGCACGGGCTTTTCAGAAGACTGGGGAATCACTACATCCAGCTCCTCACTTGGGACCTCTGCCAACTGAGGTTACCTGGGAATCTGAACTGAGCCCTGGAAAGAAACTAAAGACTGAAGTAATACAAGATGAACTATACAGTGCTCCCTCGCTCTCTGCTGATTGTAAACTTACTAAATGCACTGATTTCAGTGAAGACACACACTCTGATGCCACTAAGATTGTAAAATTGACTGAATTCAGTGATGTGTTCTAGCACAGGGAAAGAACAGATGATGGGAAAAATTACTAATTTTTTTTTTAATCATTAATGATAAGCAACAGCAACCAAAGTCACTTTATTATAAGGACATGGAGAAGGTCCAGCTAAAGAGTTTGAAACCTAAAAAGCCTATTCTCTAAGAAATTATGTCACATCTTAATTGCTTAAAAATATTTAATTTCCTCAATGCACCAGTTACAGGTGGGTTGTTTAGAGGCTTTTTTAGCCTGTTAGTTGCTTATGCAGCATGTTACAAATGCTGATCACATTAGACCCACGTGTTGACAGAAGTCCAAAGGGATTGTGTGTTGCAGGTAAACAACTGCTTCCTTAAAAACACTTCATGTAAGTTTAAAAATGTAATTTAGATCCAAACTGGAGCAGCTTGGTTACTGATATGAAAACCAGAAATTTTTGCAGCCTTCTCTGTTACAGACCCACTGACACAAGTACCTACTTTCACAGGACTAAAATGCACCTCAAACTATTTTTATACAATAAGCCTTGGCTTATGCTTGTTATATAAGTACAACTAAATGACATATTAACATTAGAGAAAGTGGGCTAAATTTAAAATTCTCTAAAATTCATCAGTCCATGGAAGATAGAGCAACATATCCCATATGGAGGACAGCAGCAGCACAAAGATTCAGAGAATGAAGTACTGGTCACAGCCCATGCAGGTTTTATGACAGCTGCAGATGACTAAATTTATTCAATATTATTTTAGGTGCTTAGTGGTGATTTGCCTGGCCTATACTCACTCCTTTTTAAAGGTACAGGCCTTCTATTAATCTTGGGTTAGAACCATCAGCCCCAGCAGAAGCTCCAGTCACACTGAAACATTTTAAATGGCCTGTGCATAAACACCTGATTTATTCCCTACTAATGCAGCACAAGTATGACTTCTTATTTCCTTTTTAAAAACAGAAAAAATATTTCAGTATAAAGTACTCTGTCACTCTTTAATCACTCCAATTACTTGTTTTCCCTGTTTGATAAATATATCCATATAAAACTTCTCAAAAGGATGTACTTGGCCAGAATGCAGATGCATCAATGCCGGCCACTACAACTAAAATAAATATTTTTAAGCCAAAATATACAAATAGATTTAAAATTATTTAATTGTAGTGATACATGTTTCAAGTATAAAATTAATCAGAAAATGCAATAAGTACTTCAACTACTATGTAAAAGTGTTTTAACATCAGCTGGGTAAAATCTACCAAATGCAATGGCCATGCTTAAATAACCTCTCCTAGAACGAAAAGCCAGTATGTGTGATCATGGTATCACTCTAATTTTACCAAATGCATAAGAATACAATTAGCAGACACAGATATGAGTTAATGGAGATGTGTTTCACAGGGGCAGTCACACATCATCTGACTGGAAGGGCTCTTTGAATGAGTCAGTGCACGCACAGTCCAGGGAAACCTGGCCTGTGCAATTTTAAAAATTCTCAATACTGCCTCATTAAAGAACTTAGAGAAACAAAGGTGTCACAGGATAAGAGATCCACTTTCACAAACAAATCATTGAAACGCAGAAGTGCCAAAAGCATTCGGCTTTCTCAAATGTGTGTGTCACCAGACGTGTCACAGATCAGAGGCAGGACTGGCCAACACAGAAGGTACACTGATTATCATTCCATGGATCTAGAAAAAGAAGGCAACTCTCAAGTTTCCTAATAGTGCCAAGGTGTTCAGGGAAATAAAAATGAAAGTTGGCTGCAGAGAGATGCAGAAGAGCCTCAGAGTGTCAACTGGGCAATAAAAAAGACAGATGAAATTCAATATTGAGAATATGGGGAGGAAAAGAAATCTCAAATTTACGTACTCAGCATGAGCTCCAAACTAGTTATTACCACTCAGGAAAGAGATCCTGGAGTTATAAAAGGTCTATGAAAATACCAACTCCATCTTAGAAGCTGTCAAAAAGCAAATCAAATGCTGGCCATTACTATGACAAAAATAGAGAGCAACATACAAAATATCATTATGGTATTATTTAAAGTCTTCAGGTGTTCACACTCTGAATACTGTGGGCCGTTTTGCTTCCCCTGTCACTAAAAAGACATAGCAGGAATGGTAAGGACAACAGAAATCATTGAAAGCTAAGGAGAAGATAAGAAAGCTAAAGCTTCCATGTAAAGAATGACTACAGAAGAATCCTCAAGGGAAGGTGAGGGGAGGGTGAATGAGCACCCAATCCTCTGAACCTGAGAAGGAGGAAGAGATTGCCCAGGGGATGCACACCGACCAGAGGAGCAGCCTGAGGGTCTAACCATTAAACCCTGCTAGGGAGGGGCTGAGGCCCAACAGGCAGGTACAACTCCCAAAAGAGGGTCCTGGCACCATCCCTGACAGTCTTCCCAAATCATCCTCTCAATGCACAGTGGACAAAAAGAGCTGGCCCAATACTGCTCTTCCCATGTGTGCTGGGAGCAAACCAGAGGGGCTGGCTGTGCTGCTGCTGGAGCCTGTGGTGGGCTCCTGCCTGAAGGGCTGTGCAGGGCTGGCCTCCAGGGGGATGCTGTGCAGTCACAGAGGAGCAACAGCCAAGGAGCTGGAGCACACTCAGAGAGCTGGGGTGCTTTACTTTGTAGAGGAGAAGGCTCAAGGGAGACAGGGCTGAGTCTTGAAGAGCCTGAAGGAGTGAACAGGCTGCATAAGGAAATTATCTACCAAATCTTGTAACGCAACAGCTTGGTACATGATGCACAATTGGTTTAAAAGACAAAAAGAAAGGATTTCTTCAGCCAGTGGGCTATCCGCTTCTAGATTCTGCTGCACAAGGAGTTTATGGAGGCAGATGTTTATCTGCTGGTTTAAAGCAGAGTTAGACAAATTGATGGAAAACAAGTCTGTAAACAGATGATAAAAAGGAATGAGGCCAGAATGTAACCTCTGGCATTTTTAATACAGTGCTTGCAGATGCTGTTGTAAGATGAGAAAATAGATCTCAAAGTGTCCAGGCTCATGTGCTCTCCCTATCACCTCCTGTTGCCCCTTTCAGGAGAAATAATCCTTAGCATGGTGCACCATTGTTCTGACCCAGGAGGACATTTTGTTTGAATTGAAGTTACAGGGAAAAGTAGACTTCAGCTGAACATAGCTGAGGTGTACTAAGCTGATGGGTCATCAGAGAAGATGAACAGGGAACAATTTCCCACTGTCTCTTTCAGCAAAAGGGCTGGATACAAGAGAGAAAAAACAAGAACGAAAATCAGCAAGTGGCAGGTTTAAAACAAGCAACAAGAAATACCTCTTCACAGGTGAGCAGCCAGGGGACAGGACTCTGCTGCTGCATGATGTGGATGCCAAGGGTTCCTGTCACTTGGTACCCTGGGAGCCAGGTACCAGCAGAAATGACAGCCTGGCACCACCAGAAATGGTGCAGATGTCAGGTGTCCTCAAGCGAGTCCCCTCAGGAACACAGTCATTTCTCAAAGCACAAAGGAGCTGGACACATCCCCTGCCTGCGCCCTACTCCAAGCACCAAGCAGCACTCTGCAGACAGCATTACAGCAGCTCTTTTCACACCCACGATGCAGCCATTTCTCTATTTCCTCTGCCCCAGAGCCTCTCAGGCAAAATACTGCTGGTGAGCTTTGATGGGAGCAGTGCAACACAGGTTAAATCACTGGTATTATTCTTACCTTTTGTAGTTACAACCACCTCTGAATTTAATAGTGCTGCGTGTTTTAGTGCAGCAGTGTTTGCATGAAAAAATACTAAAGAGCTTTCCACCTTTTTAACATATATCCTGCTTTCAAGGGCTTATAATTTAGCTGAGAAAATGCTCACAGCTGAAGATCAGCATTCAAAGTCTCAGTGTGGAGGCAGCATTTCATTTCAGTTGTGAGAGGGAAAACAGTATGTCATTTTTATAACCATCAATAGAAGGCTTCTGTGGGGTTTTTACTTTCTGGATTTTTTTCCTGTTCTAAGACATCTTCCTGTTTCAAGTTAAGCAACTGGATGTATTAATAAGTGACAATCATTGATCACAGCATGAACAAGAAAAGATAACTATCTTTAAAAAAAAAAAAGAAGCTGGTACAAAATCAGTGTACATTTTCCACAGCTTTACATGAAACACAAAGATCCATTTCTGTAAAGTATAACTACATAGTCATCACTCCCATGCAGTGCTGACAAAACTGTAAAAGGTTTTAAACATTGAATTCATACTTTTACATTCAGGAGAAAAGACAGATACTAACAGTAGGGACATGCGTAAGACAGAGGAATTCTTGATTTATCATTTCCAAAATCTTGAAAGGAATCAAAAATCTGTTCTTTAGAGAATTCATGGTTTAAAAGAGCATAACAGCCTTTCCAGTTCTCAAGTTTTGTTGGTTGTTTTCACTGATATGACTTCAGAAATATTTACTAATTATATATTCATTATATCAAAACATCTTGTTGATTAACATCACATTTTCATTTCTTGCCTTTCTTCCCAACTGCCCACATACAGAGAACTGGAGTCGTCTGCAGTCCCAAACATGCATCACACACATATACATCTCTGTAGAATTCAATTCCTGGCATGGGTGAATAAGAGGTTAATTCATTTCCAATATCCATCACCAGAGGTCCTGAAATAATAAAATATTCTACTTTACTTAAGCTTGTGTGCCATTCCCTTCTCTCAAGAGCTTCATTAGAATGTAAGAAAGCAGAAGGAAATTACCACACATTGGAAATAACCATCCCTACAGATTAAAAAAATTCACATTGAACAGAAAAAAATGATAAATACATTTGGGTATCTACATACATATACACAAAGACAAATATACACATATAAGCAAACTACACAGTTTTAGTATTATTTTAGAGGAGACATATAAGCAAACTACACAGTTTTATATTATTTTAGAGGAGACATATAAGCAAACTACACAGTTTTAGTATTATTTTAGAGGAGATATATGGGCATGGAGAGTGTAAGGAAAGGGAAAGTGTCCAGGATTCATTGCAACAGGGAGTTTGGCAGAAATAGGATATTGCTATGCCCAGTTCTAGAATGGGCTTCTAGGCAGCTTAGTTCAATTTTTTCTAGAAATAAGGGAAGGCTCAAGACCACTGAAGTGTTCCATGGAGCCACAACACACAAGAGTAGTCCGGGGCTTATTCCACCAGGGGAGCACATCTCCTTCCTGATTGACAGACTGCACAAACCAGTGCAGAGCTTCCCAAGGCACAGCCATCAGCCCGGGCACAATTTGGAGATGGGTAATGAGAGTCACGAGCCACTGTATGAGCTCCTTGTGGTGACAGTTCTTCATTTCATTCCTAGGGAATCTCCTCAACCATCAGACTTAGAATTGTCTGTGTCTAATCCCTATACAGGAAATATGCCTTGGCATAATCAACTGCATCAATTACTGCACAGTAGCTAATCTCTTGCTACAGAAGAAAGCACTGAGAAGGCGTGATGGCATTACTCTGAGAATACTTCACCTGTCCCCTGTATCATTCCTAGACTTAATAGCCTCAGAGCTCAATATAGCTCTGAAATTTCCCTGATGGTCTCCTCTGGGGCATTATTACCAGATTACCCTCATGATCTGATGGCAGGATGTTATAAACATGCACAGTTGCTTGAAGGATATTAATTGCCGTGTATGCTCTTTTGCAAAGCTCTTGCCGGCAGCAATCTCAAAATTAAATCCCTTCAACGCTGTTTTCATGCACTCAGATATCATCAGGATATTCTCATGGCAGCCTGTAGCAACAGGGGTGTGCTCAGCTTTCCAGTGAATCCTGTGGTCCCTTCCAGTCATCCGGGGGGTTGCCTACATGGGGGACTTTGAGCAAGGTGAGGCTGCATTTGAATTTACTGCTCAGCAATTACTGCAGACAACTGCTCACCTGCACCCCCTCGTGTGAAGGAGCTCTTCTGCCTTAACTCAGAAAATGGTGTTGCACAGGGGTGCTTTTGAGGCTCAAATAAAAACGTCAGGTGTGGGTTAAGCTGTTTTCTCACAGTGGAAATCATGCTGATGTTTTTCATGCTCTTCTCTCCTCTTATAGAGATGCCCTTATAGATTATCTTTCCACATCCTTAAACTGTTTTCCTTCAGCCTCACCTCCACTATTTAAATACAAAATCTTACCATTGTAAGATAAAGATTTATTGACTCCATCAAAAATATCCTAAGTTTCAAGTTCAAGAGGAGCCGAGGTTTTGATGCATGAAGCTTGGTTTTGCTTGCCTGATCCATTCTGCAAAAAGTCTGTCCTAACAATTTCTTTTCATGGAAAAATTCTTAGAAAACAGCTGTAAGCCTTCAGTCTTAAAGGCATATATCAAAAATATTTCCCTTAAAAAGTAAAGCATTGCCAAACATACATCCTCTTCTGTGCAAATAACAGTCAGTTCATTTAAATGTAGCTTAAGGACTTCCATGAAAGAGATGCATCCTTGAGACAAACAGGACACGACATTCCAGAACTGAAAAAAAAAAACTTATTTTGGGGGTATTTTTTACCAAATCTGCCTCCATTTGACCAGGTTTTCTTTTATTAACTGATAGTTTTAAAACTCTTCCGGGCTCCAGAGAAAAACAAACAAACAAAACAAAACAAAACAAACAAACAAACAAACAACAAAAACCCCAAAGAAACAAAAAAGAACATTTTTTATAACGTATGTCTCTTTGGTAAGATGTGGAGGTATGGAAAAAAGGGAGACTCCTTCCCTCCCCACCCCACTGCATGCATGCATGCTTTTATACAGACACATACACTGGAATACCAGTTTAAAATATACAGAGAGACCCTGGAGAGCCAGCATTAATGGACCCTTAAAAAGCCTGTAAAAAAGACAACAGAGAAAAACACAAATATTAAAAACCACGCCCAGGGGCTGAGAGAATCATGATAAGAAATTCCACACTGGGTTATGCTGTCAGGAGCACTCTCCTGGGTCAGGGTGGTTTAATGACACACGGACTGCCCGCAGCAGAGGCGTGCGTGCCCAGCTGCCCACCAGCCTCATTCCACACCCTGCCACTGGTGCCTTTGAAATTGACTCCTGGATGACCTTCAGAGGCTTTGTGAAGTCAGAACGGGGAATAAATGCTGCCTGGTGGGTGTTGGGGGCTGGATCTTGGGAGGAACGTTCCTCTGGGGCCCAAGCCTCTTGAATGCACTCCTGTAAAACCGAGGAGTGACGGCGTGTAAAATGAACCACTGCTGGCACAAGAGCCTGGGTGCAGGGTGATCCCCGTAGTGCCTGGGCTATAAACCCCCCAGGAGCAGTAGCCCTCCTCTCATCAGACCCGTGCAGCTTGGGCAAAAGCAGTTTGAAGGGTAATAATGAGCCACCAGCCAGCATATTTATAAATCCACACCACTTGGAGCAAATTCCTGTGTGACACAGGATTAGAGAATAAGGTGCAGAGCGTGGCAGCACACAGGCCAAAGCGACCCCACAGGCTCCATCCTGGAGCGAGGAGAAAGAAACCATCAACACCAATACCACTCCCCCTGCTCAAATGATTTGGGGAGGGTGCAATGATGCCCTGAATTCCCCCTCTCCAGGCCGAAACCTTCCCCCTTGAAATGCAGAGGGGAAACAGAGAAGTGAGCTAACATCAGAGAAAAGGGAGAAGTGGGAGTGTACCTAGCAACTGCACATATGACCATAAAGCACCCACAACCCTGTTCCTGGGATTCTTTTATTAGACTGACAAAAGTTTAATTAGATTAAGAAAACCTGCTGGCAGGTTTGGCCAGCGGCTCGGCTCCCTCCACCCACAGAAACGCTTTGAGTGCATCAGACTGGTGAGGATCCCACCTGCAGCTTGGGTGGAACGAAGCTGTAAAGGACTTCTGACAGACCAAAACAGTCAGGTAAACTAGAAACAAGATTATTTAAGAATAATGCATCATAAAAAGAAAAAAAAAAAAAAAAACCCAAACAACTGGGCTCAAAAGTCGGCCTGATTTGAGGCAATATCTTGTCACAAAGATTGAATTGGCTCCTTGTATAAATGGGAACTTTAATTGTATTGTGTGTCTAAGCACACTTATGACATTGTGCAAAGAAATCTACATTACCAGTAAGAATGTTGATAGGATGAGAGCCTCAGAAAATGTGTCTCAAAAAGCCCTAGTGGCTTTTCTGGTATTCTGAAAAAATGTTAGATGGGTAAAATAAGTCACCTCTAGAAGGCTATAAGGGCACGCTGCAGGAGTAGGGATTTAACTGGAGCGAAAGATGATATGGCATTAATAAACACTGGGCTCCCTGCCAGTGAATGGGACAGGCCTGTCACAGACACCCCAAAACCTAAATCAGTGAATGCTGGTCGATACTATACAAGATCATCTTTAAAGAAAAGTAAACCAAAGTAACAGTAGAAGAAACAAGACCCTCAGAAAAAGAAATGTTCCCCTGATTCCTCTTAATTATGAAAAAAAAAAAAAAAGAAAAAAAAAGACAGGACTAATTTCCATTATCTAACCAAATGCAAACTGGGAAATAAAAGTACTATTTTTTTTTTCCCCAAACCAGCAAGAGCCATGCATTGTAAATCTCCTCCCTCTTCTTCCAATCACATAATTGGAAGGTTATTTGCATTTTTTATGAAATACCTGCTGTGTCTTACAGTGCTCAGGCAGAGGTTTACTCAGAGAGGAGGAAGCATGCTGGAGTTTGCACTGTCAGATGATGAACCTCTGTCACGTGCTGTGGCTCAGGCATCCCTGCCAGATCAGAGCTGCACTTTGCCATGTCATGAAGCAACTTAGAGCTACTTATTCAAAGCCTTGAACTTAATTAGCACTAGAGCGAGGCAACTAACTTGCAGTGAATAAATTGTCAACCTCGCTTCTTTCTATTCATGAACGTTCTATGATTAGCACAAATTATTCTCATAATTATTTAAATTTAATCCATCATATTATTAAAGTAATATTTAGTCTACAGCTCATTCACCAGGAGCATGGATGTCATAAGTGAGTTTGTTAATTCTGAATATCTGAGTGGATCACATGGTTCAAGGTGTAAAGCTGAGTCAGAGTGGCCGGGCAGTTACCTACAGCACTGAGTTTTACATTCACTCCCCTGCTTTACACTCAGACCACTGAATAAATGCTGGATAAGTTGTCTTTGGACCACTTATTTGCTAAGCACTTTTGGAAGAGGAACATAACTGAGGCAAAAGTAATGCATGTGAGTGTTTGTAAGGGGAAGGGAGATAGCAGGGGGGAAGTTACAGGTGGAAAACACTTGAGCTGGATTTTTCAAACACCACGGCTCCTGGACTGAAGCTGTTAGCAATCTCCCAGGTCATAACATTCCCATCGATAGGAAGAGAACTCACAAGAGGATGCTCCACTCAAAACTGTACTTGTAAGAATGCTGATAAATCTAAGTCAGCATTTCATAACCCAGCCCACCCAGTGCAACTCCAGGACAGGTAAATTCATAGTACCTAAAGTACCTAAAACAAGAGTTAGCTGCCTTGTTTCTTGTGCTGCCCTGAACTCCTTTCAAGATCTCTGGTTGTAATTTTTTTTCTTTTTTTCTCTGAAGGATTTATTTCAGAAGATCGACTGCAGTTGTGGTCTTCCCCCTGTGCCTGCTGCAGTGGGTGAGAGCAGAAATCTGAGTGCGAAGGACATTCTGGATTATGGAATAAATCCTTCCTTCGAAGACAGAGAAAATTTTTACTGCAGTCTGTAGGGACAAGGGGCAATGCATTTAAATGTAAAGAGGATAGGTAGGTTTAGATTGGCAAGAGGAAAACATTTTTCACAATGAGAGTGGTGAGAACCTGGAGCAGTGGAGAAGTTATGGATGCTCCATCCATGGAAGTGTTCAAGGCCAGGCTGGATGGAAATTTTGGCTAGTAAAAGATGTTCTTGCCCACGGACCAGATGATTTTTAAAGGCCCTTTCCAACCCAAACCATTCTGTGAGTCTGTGAGACAAACCACACAGATAAAAGGGAAGGATGAGCACAGGCATGAAACAATTTGCATACTAAAGGAAAAAAAAAAAAAATAGACTGGGAGTCTTTATGCTGAAGAAAAAAAGAAAAAAGAAGTTTTTTGCAAGCAGGTAAGCAGGACTCTTGTGTCAAAGAGAATGGAGACATGTCCTGTCCACCACACCTAAGCCCTGGCCCCCAAGCCCCTGGGAAATCCAGTGGCCCGTCCCACTCCTCTGTATCAGTCTTCCTCAGAAAAACCTCCAGCACGGGGTGCTCACACAGCCTCCCCTTGGCACCTGGCAAACACCCACTGCACAGCAAGAGTGCTTCAGGCTCAGCCACAGATGTTGATAAAAATCAATGAAGAACACCGAGTAATGAACAGGGTTTATCAGCTGAAACGGTGGAAATGGGGAACTATCGACCAAAAGATCCATAACGAGAGGAATTTGGGACTTGTTTTCTTTGTGATCTTTTTACCTGAGAAAGCAAAGAGGAGATGTCCTTCAAGGCAGAAAAGAGTACATGTGGGTTTGATAATACCCAGGAGGCTGGAGAATGTTCCAGCCCAGCCTTAGCGTAGTTCCCAGCCCAACCCACTCCAGGACACCCCTCTGTGAGCACAGGTAGGGCATCCATTGGGGATCTCCCCATGTCATGATGTCTCTGCCCACTTGAGATTGCTTTCAAACGAAAGATTTTCCACAGATAAGTGTCAAACAGAAGCACGGTAACACAAAAAAGCTTCTGGTCTGACTCAGTAAGCAGCGTCCATAGTCTTTGGTAATTCTTAACCATTTTTAAGCTATTTATGTGTGTGTTAGAGATACCATTTTGCAGTAGTTTTCTAGCTAGGAACTAACTAATGGAAGCCCCACAAGATATCTTAAAAGCAATTTCCCCTAGTTTGAAACTGAAACATTTTTTTTACAAAAGCATGAACACACTTGGGCATATTCTCTCTTAAAAATCCAGACTGTAAGCAGAGCGTGCATGAGATCACATAACGAGGAGAGAGATGCACAAATGCCTTCTTGTTAATCAATGCAAATCATACCTTCCCCCTGCCATCCCTCTGCCCCCCTGCAAGCGTAAAAACAGGTCAGAGGAAAGACAAGGTGCTTCTTTTAAGATGGACTCATTCCAGGGGACAGGCCCCCTTGAAGGGACAGGCACACAGCCCATCCTCATTCTGCTGCTGGGGGTGTCTGCCTCTAAAACCTTTGTGACAACTCTTGACACCAGTATGCTACCATTACCTTATTAATGATCAGTGCACCCCAAAATTCAACATCTAGCTGAAGCTTTCTTGACACCAGCACCCTATGAAAAGTCCCCATAATTTGAGTAAAATCTCAGTGAGCACATTTAGGACTTGTCAAAGACCAGACTTCTGTGTGCTCCAGTGAAACTCTTTTCCAATCAACCAACTGCACACATTGAGCAATATATAACTATTTATGGCCAAATCTATCATGCAAATACTATTTCTGCTAATACAACAATGCAGGATGGCTGTTCAGTTGCCAGTGCAAAATGAGCTGATGGTTGTGATTTAATTTACAGCGGACAAGAAAAAGTGCTGTAAGGAATTCTCTTTTTTTTTTTTTTAATTGGTGGAAGGTGAAAAGCAATGAAAAGTAATCTGCCCTACACTGCTATGGTTCAGGAAATAGCACAAGAGAAAGTCTACTTAAAAAAAAAATCAAAAAGGGAAAGGAGGGTGTCAACGATAGGTGAATAATACACAGACACGGTGATCTGAATAATTCAGCACACAAAATTAAAGCCTGTTTCACATCTGCCACCATTAAAGATAAAGCTATCTAGTCTGTTTTAAAAGTATGATTACAAGGGAACACTTCTGATTCTCGCTCAGGTCTATTTTGTGTGCCAATACTGTGGTCCCCACAAAAGAACATCTCTTTGTGGATGTTCTTTGTGAAGAAAAGCTCTGGGCTGAAAGAGCTCCAGATGCGAAGTTTTAATTGACTAGAAACAGCAAAGTTTTAAAGTGCCACCTGTTCCCAGTAAAGCCCAGTGGTGCTGACCCGTCTGCCAAGGCCCTGAACCCTTGGGATACGTTCATCCACCAAGTGAGATGCCCAAAATTGACCACTGCATTTATTTCTCTGGCTGCAGTGAGAACAACCCTGTTTTCACACGCTCTCCCTACACCTCATCCTAGAGCCCTGCCAAGCCTCCTTCTGCACCTGAATTTGGGGTACCAGTCTGAAAAGCCCTTCCAGACTCCTTGACTTCCCGTGTCTGGAGTTTCAACAACACACCATCTGAGACTACAACTGGTTCCAAATGAACTGCTCTTCCAGCAAATGCTTCTTTTCCAAGTGGAGACAGACCAGCAGCTAAGCACCAAATGGTTCCAGTGGGTCCATATGTCTTTCAGATTTTCACCAAGATGCAATGAGAGAGAAAAACTCAGCGAGCGGAAAAATTCTTTCCTGCTGCGTGAAGATATGTGACAGCCACGTCTTTGCTAAGCCATCACACCTTGCATACTCAACACGACGCAAAACCAGGTCTGGGGGGACATGGGGGAGGGCAGCTGCTGCTGCAAGGAGGCCCTTTGGTCCCAGGGACAGCAGAAGAGCCCCTCACTGCCAGTGAGAGCAGTGCCAGCAGCCCGTGCCGCTGGCAGGGCCAGGCGCGGCCCCCGTGCCAGCCTCCCACGGGCCAGCTGGGAGAGATGGCTCAGCCTGTCCCTGGACAGGCACCAGCCCTGCTCCTGGAGCCTCCCAGGATTTCTCATAAAGCAACAGCACAGTTACACATGCCACCGGCGTGGCATTGTATAATGGATCTACTGCAAACAATACTTTATGTGTTAAATTACTGGTTTTTAAAATGCAGCAAGGTGTGGATTGTTCCAGTAGGGAAGTGCTGCTGCCAGCTAGTTTTTCAGTGTAGATTCTCTAAAGTCTTGATTGGGCTTTTGGGAAAAAACATCTTGTATTTCGTCTAAATAAGCATCCATGAAATCTGACTCACTGTTTTCATTTTAGAAAGTTACTTACACAGGAGAAAATACACACTAGATATTAAAACAATCCAAAACAAAACCCCAAAAAACCAACAACCTCCTCCTTTAATCAGAATATGGAAGTCACTGTGTTTTTCACCACTGAACAAGCAAATCCTTTTTCTTTGGTACCCTGGAGTATTAACAGGTGGCCATAGCCCCTAGCTGCATGAAACTACCATATGCTACAGAGATCAAAATTAATAAACTAGCACTACAATTTGCCAGTTTATTGTGCTTGCTTTTAATTTTAATTTTCTTCTTGGTGTTTTCATTACTGAAAGGACATATTTAGAGATTTTTAGCCTTAATATCAGTAGCTCCAATTTTGAATTGTTTGTTTTAGCTTCATACCACGCAAATACATGCACAGTAATGTATTTCTGACACTGCATTTCAAAGTACTACAGTACAAAATACAAATTTCATTTGTCCTCCTCCATGACTCTCTATGCTAAAACATTAGTAGTTCCATATACTTCAAGGGCTTTAACAGTGGAAAATTTAACAAATTTCCCCTGACATAAGATTATGTGCACAATAAAAAATTATCTGAATCTCATTTAACAGTACAAATTCATTTCTTGTTAAATACTAATCAGCCAGAACAAAGCATCACATGCAATCTTCTGCTCCCTTCTCTACTTGGCACCTTTAATGGGTCTTTAAACAAATTCTTTGTTTTCCTCCACAAAAACTGTTCATAACTGGCAAAGAAACCCACTGATGCAAATACTAGATGAATATGGAAACCACAAAGCATTATTTCATGCGGAGGAAATGAGCAGAGGTGCCTCCAAATACAAACAGGCAATGCTTACCCTGCTCTTCAGAGAGCCCACTGTTGGCTCCTAAATTGAAGTATCTGCCAAAAACTACACAAAATTCTGTGTCCAAAACCAGGAGGAAAACATTGTCCATATTGTAAACCATTTGCATGACTGTTATGGCCTTGAATCAGTAACCTGCTATTCATGTGGGTAATCAGTACTCCAGGGAGTGTTTCACTGACTGCCCAGCCGCTGCTCGCACACAGATGCACGGGAGAAGGGTTTTGTCCTATTGACTGGGGTGGCTGCCAAGACTTACAGGGTCCAGCACAAGTTTTATGTTGAAGCTGCACCATCTCTGACCATGTGTAAAATTAGGATCTTGACCCCTCTACAGCGTTTCCCAAGAGCAGCCCTAGTTGTCCTGTCTCCAGACGTTTCTGGAGGAGCTCTGCTCTGTTGTCTAACCTCCTTTCAGCTGCTCATGGGCTGTGCCGCTTCTGGCAAGCAGTTCTGACAACTCTGTGTACATCCTTCTGACCTTCATCCTGCAGTTTGATTGCCTTGCTCTCAGGGCTGGTGCACCCTGACGCTGGGAAGAGCAGCCTGCCCAGGTTGCACACAGCTGCACGGCAGTGGCAGGGAGAGTTAAGGTTATCATCTGGCTCCAGGGACACTCCCTTGTGTGTACAGCCCCGAAACAATGGAAGAAAACAGCAGAATTCACTGCTTTGGTTTTTGGTTTGTTTTTTCTGCCTTACTCCTACAACCTCCCAGTCACAGAGAGAAACTCAGAGTCCTTTTTGACACACCCTTCCTCAAAGCCTTTTTCTCCCCATTCTCAAAGGCTAAGAGAGAAGGAGCAGAGTCAGTGCTGCTAATCCTTCTGTAAAGTGCTGACTGAAACCCGCTGGAATCAATGGAAAAATCTTCCAGGGCTTTTAACAGGCTCAGCTCACAGTCCTCAGCAGACCTGAGCTGTCTGCAGCACATCATCCTGGAGAAAAAGGAGAGGCAGGCAGCAGTGAAGCCTGCTTCCCTCTCAGGTAGGACTGGTGTCAGCTGAATCGGAATTGCTCAGTCCCAGGGACCCCAGGACACTCTGGCAACTTCAAAGACATAGCAGAAAACAAAGAAAAAAGGCTCGCTTACTAATCTAGTTTGTCAATACGCATAGACTTCATTGAATTTTGTGATTCATGCCTCCAAACACAGGACTATTTTTTTCCCCTGAAAGAGATTGTTTTGATGTTTCCTAAATAAAGCATCTTCATGTTTAATTTCCACATGACACTTCAAAGCTAAATGAATTATATCACTGGAAAGCTTTTGCATAAGGAGCTTTTCAAAGGATGCCAATTCTTGATTTTTGCAGGAAGAGAAAAAAATTACCTTTTTTCACGTTTCTTTTTTTATTGCGTGATGCAGCCAGCATATAATTTGGAGTAAATTATTTACATCGATGTCATCCCAGTCATTTGGTTAAAATAATGGAAAGACCTCTCAAAACTTTTGAGAAACCACTAAAATAGGAACTGAATCCCTTAATCATTACTCAGGAAGAAGTCAAATCAAATGCAAGTTTTACCCCAGAGAAGGCAGAAAAATGAGGCTATAAATTATATATGGCTTTTCCTCAGTCAAGCCACTCCTTTTTATCCCTTGTTTTCATTTTTCCTTATTCTTAGTTCCACAGTTGCTCAGTGTAAGGTTTATTATCACTGACATACACCAGAATGTTCTTATGAATCTGTAAGATCACAAAACAATTCTACTCATCTAAATATTTTTCTTACTTAGAACCAGCTTAATGCTCAGTCTGTAAAATAACACCACTACTAATGGTTAATACAATTCTAATAGCCAAAAGACAATAAAGAAACCCAATTCAATAACGTGTTCTGGAGAAAGCATCTTCCAATATCTCAGCCTTGCAGATCTATTTCAATTAACATTTGAGGAGATCTGAGACATCATAAAATAAAAGTAAGTACTAAGTTTCCAAGAAACATAAACTGAACTGTAATTCCATTGCACACGAACATATTCCATCTTCTCAAAGAGCTGAACTGTGGTTTCCAGTATTGGCAGGAGGCACTCTTATAATAACATTATATGTATACTGTAGTTCCCTTGATGTCTTTCATATTTTTTCATAAACAAAATTACAGTGACAGTGCAGTTCATTACAGGAGATTTCATTAAGGAACTGGTTTATTTTAAGAGAACAGCAGCAAAGAACTGTCTTCAGGGATGGAGCCGAGTAAAAGGCCTGATTATGCCTCCATGAAAATCAGGCAGAAATTATGCAGGATCTTGACACTGTAACACAGGAAAATCCTCTTAAGAGACACAGGGAACAAACTGTTCCACCGTGACACGCATTAATAAGCAGGTGCAGCCCTGTCAAGCTGTTGCAGGGCTACAAGCTTGGTCCCCCTGGGACCTGGCTCTCCATTCTCTCTTAGGGCTGGGAGTGCCCCAGCTCCAGCCCTCAGGGAGCACTGATCCCCAAGGGCGATCAAAAATCACAGAATGGGTTGCATTGGAAAGGACATAAAAATCAGCTACTTCCAAGCCCCCTGCCACGGACAGGAATGCCACTCACTAGATCAGGTGCTCAGGGACCCATCCAGCCTGGCATTGAACACTTCCAGGGATGGGTCATCCACAGCTCCCCTGGGCAACCTGTTCAGTGTCTCACCACACTCAGTAAAGGATTTCTTCTTAATATCTAATCTAAATCTACCTTCTTTCCATTTAAAGCCAGTCCCTTTTTTCCTATCACTATACACTGTTGTAAATAGTCCCTCTCCAGCTCTCCTGTGGATCCCTTTAGGCACCTGAAGGTGCTCTGAGCCTCCTCAGAGCCTTTTCTTCTCCAGACTGAACAACCCCAACCCTCTTACAGCAGAGGTGCTCCAGCCTTCTGACCATCTTCATGACCTTCCTCTAGATCCACTCCAACAGTTCTCCATCCTTTGTGGGAACCCAGGACATCCCTCTGGGTGCCCTGGATGGCCAGAGCCGCTGGCAGGGGGCTCTGAGACCCTGGCAGCAGCCAAAGACACACGTGGGGTTTGGATCCTAGCCCGTGGAGCAAATCACCAACTCTGTATGAAGAATTACAAGCCACACACACAAGTTTAGGTGTTGCAGTAGAAGCAGTCACGGAGTGAAAGGAAGGGTTTTTGAGTGCTGTACAGGGGGGTTTTAAGCCTTGTACGCAGGGGTCCAAGTTTTGTCCATGGGGGTCAGGGGTTCTGAGATGGAGGGATTTGGGTGTGCCCTGTCCTCCTTCTCTCTCCTTCCCAGCCTCCATGTCTTTGGTGATGTTGGCACTCACAGATTGGTTTAGAGTAGAAAGTCACCATTCAATATAGATAGTAGGCATTGGGGAAAAGTATAAACATGTAACACAGAATGTGTGATATAAAAGATGGCAGCAGCCCCTGGGAGGGCAGTGTGCCTTTGTCTGAGCTGCTGAACGGGCCACAGCAGCTCAGGAGAAGAATCTTTTAGATAACCAACAATAAACCTTTAGATCGGACAACAGAGGAGTGCTGAGTCTTTCTTTGAAGGCACGGGTTGGAGGAGGGACTTTTCCATCTCTCGGGGTCATCCCCAATCCGGGGGTGAGACCCCACAATCCTTATGTTGGGGGCCCCAGAACTGGACACAGTACTTCAGGTGGGGTCTCAGGAGAGCAAAACAGAGAAGGAGAAGCTGTGCCAAGGTGCAGTGACTGGGAAACGGGAACTTTTCCCTCGCTCTGCCAGAGTGGGTGAAAACACTGAGTACCAGAGTGGGTGAGAACCCATTATGCAGCCCACCCATCTTCTCCAGCCATCAGGGCTGCAGCTGGCTCTGCAAAAAGCAGTGAAAAGTGGGGTCTCTCAGCAATTTCTTTATTTCTCCTTCCCATGCCAGTAAGACCAGCTCCTAGGAAACACCACTGCCTTCTGAGTGACTGGCAGTTTCTGTCATTTTTCTGAGCTCGCCACTTTCCTTTCACAAAAAATAATCTCCAGTTTGGGATTAATCAACTAAAAGGTCACCTTGTTGCTCAGAGTTTTCAAAAATGTAATCCAAATACCTGTGATGTGGTAGTTTTTGTGAGTGTGTTTCTCAGTCGAATCAGATAGGCTGTCTCCTATTGTTACTGCAATTTGCCTCCCTTGTATATGCTGCTAAGAGAAGACACAATCAACACCATCTATGACTTCAGGCGATGGGTTGATGGAAGAGTAATTTCTCATTTTATTTTTTTTTTGTTGACACTATTTTCACTCTGCTCTCTGGAATGACAGCTCTGAGGTATCTGTGATAAAGATATGCAGTCAAGAGCATTACTGGCTCAGAAATACTTTACCCCCAGAAAAATTGGTTCCAGGATTCCAAAAATCCTATTTTTAATCTTCCTCCAGAAGGCAAACATAATTGCCCTTTTCTACTTGGACTCTGACAAAGTATTCAAAGCCACATTCAAAAAGAGCATCTCCCTGCTCTCATTTCCCCCTTAGGCAGGGGCAGTGGTTGAGGAGGACAGTTGAGAGGACAGTGACCTCTCCTCTTGTACGAAATCCAGACACTCTGGGCTGTCTGTAACCAAGCCAGCAGCACAAGACACCAAGCTATTACCCCTGACTTATGACCATAACACCTCTTAAATGTGCAGTCCTTCCAGGTTGTTATCTTTCCTTTCAACAACTTCAATGAAAAAGAACAGAGAGGGGCCTTAGGACAGATTTTCATCACTCCATGTGGTTGTCAGACTATTTTCCTTTATTGACACCATGAATACATAACTCACTGTGGTTTCTGAAACATGTTTAATGCATGATATATTAAGAGCTGTAGAAAACACAATATTAAAATTCTAACATGAAAAATTATACCATTATGGCTCATTACATTCTCTGTTGCAGCCATCTGAACTGTGAGAAGCGTACTGTCATCCTGTCATCTGCTTCCATAAGATCTGTGATCATGTTGTACATGATGTCATTTATTTCACAGATAAAGGCAGATAAAGTCTTCAAGTCCTGAAGTGGATCGTAAGCGTTTGCTGCTGGTCACCTGAGGAGAACACTTAACTCTAGAGCTGCAGAATCAAAAAACCCTAAAGAAACTCAAATGAAAAATCAAAAACAACCAACCCAAAGCCTTACATACATAGTGGGATTTCTATTTCCAATAACAGCAGTTTATCTAGTACATTTATTCAAAATACTTATATATTCACATAATCTTTAAAGGAAATGTGGAGTTTTTCCTTGACTCCAGACAGTTCTGGTCACTAGCATTTCTAACAGAGCTTTGAAAACATAGATATCATCAAAACTCAGCCAAGAATCTCATCAGAACTTCCCTTTCAATGTTTTTCCCCTGCTGCTACCTTTGCCTACCATTTGATTAAGAAAAGTTCACATATTGCTGGAGGTTTACCACAGATACAGCTTTTACCTAAAAATGCTCATTGAAAACACCTGTTAGGTATTAAAATGATCCAGCATAATCTGTCAGAAAAGCACAAGTCTGAATTCAAAGTACATGCAAAAATACCTGGAAACGCCATGGGCTTTCAATGCCTCTGTAAATCACATAAATTTAAATCTCCTACTTAATAAAAGTTTTCTGATTTAAAAACCATATATTGCCTCTGACCACTCCTACAAAAGCAGTAAAATGCCATGTATTTTAGATATGCTGATGTTGAGAGAGACCTTCCTGAGAGAGATTATATTAAAATACTGTAATAAAAATTCCCAGTTTTGCCATGACGACTTTCAAAACACAACCTGACATTTTGGTATCTGCACCATTGCTGCCGTTTATTTTGCATCACTGTTTTGTTTTACAGAAGTAAAATTAAGTTAGACCCCTAATGGAGCTGCCTGAAGACTGCCACCTTCTTCAGTCCAATATATAATATTAATAAAAGCTGATCACTGAAACCAGCCTAGAATATTTGGCTGGCAAAGCCAGAGTGAACTGGACATCTTTGCATATCCTCCCCCTTTTTTGGATATCTCAGAAGGGGCTGCCTTAGAGTTCTGTAATAGTGGTAATCCTCAAGTACATCCTCCCTGCTTTATGGAACCCTCAGACTGAGCAAAGCAGAAGGCTCTCAGGTAAGGAAAGCTCACCACAATTAGTGTTTTCCCTGTAAAAGCAAAACAAAAAACGGCCCTCAGAACCATAAAACATATATTTCATCCCATAAGGAAAGAGCCAGGGTTGAAGAGGAGGCTCCAGGAAGACCACACTGGGACCCTCCAGCACCTAAAGGGGGCTTATGGAAAGGAGGGAGAGGGACTTTATATATGGCAGGGAGTGAAAAGATACGGGGCAATGGTTTTAAAGTGAAAGACGGTGTCAGGTTTAGATTTGACTTTAGAAATAAATCCTTTACTCAGAGGGTGGAGAGGCAGTAGAGGTTGTCTAAAGAAGCTGTGGATGCCCCATCCCTGGAAGTGTCCAAGGCCAGGCTGGATGGAGCTCTGAGCAACTTGGTCCAGGGAGTGGCATCCCTACCAAGGGCGAGGCTGTTGGGGTTGGAACTACATGATCTTTATGGTTCCTTCCAACCCAAGCCTTTCTGTTAAACAAACAAACAAGCAAACAAACACAAACCCCAAACATACAAACAAACAAACAAAACCAAAAAAAAAAACCCACACCACAAAGCCACTCTTTTCCTAAAATAGCAACCCTTGTATGCAATTGTTTTTCTAGCTCCTACAGTGGGTACAACAGTTAACATCTGCACTGTGCTTATTTTGTTTTTGCACTATTTTTTCCACATGTTAAGCTTGCCTGTGGCAGTTTTCAGGTAAACCCATGCACATTTGCTGAGGATGCATGGCCACAGCTTCCAGTGGACAACCTGCAGGAGGACACAGAAGCCAACAGTGGCCAGGGAAAGGAACCATTCTGCACACTGGGGCTTTCAGGCTGCCAATCCTGGCCCCTTTCCTCACTGTCCCCACTGCCAGCTCCCTGCCCCAGAGGCAGGCAGCTGAAAAGGACTTTTTATATAAGACACAGAAATCATCATTAAAGAAACTTCACGAATGTGCCTTCTCAGAAGGTATCTTTAGCTGATGAGACAGGAGTAATTTATTGGGTCAGACTGTACGAAGCAGTTCCCTGTAATTCTGGTTTTTTTCATGCACTCTTTGGGCATTCTGGAGGGCTGAGGGGAGGGAAGTGAACTGCTTAAGGCACAACAATACTTGCAACACATTCTTTTTTTATGACTGATAAACAACATCTTCTCTTAAAGCATCACAACCTTTGAAAATAGTTTAAATTAAATTCCAAGTCGAGCTTCCCGAAGTTATTCTTTCCCCGAGACCAACAAATGTTCCAGGTCTGGAGGGCAAACATACAGCACCAGTACGTTTCTGACTCATTAGTTTGCTTTTCTCTAAAGGATTTAGATTGACATCTATTGGCTTAACTTGTGACACAACGACCCAGTTCTTCAAATGTCAGCTCCATCGTCCCTGCTTTGTCAAGCTTCCCCTGGTACAGCAGCTTCAGACTTGGTGCTTTAAAGCAAAACAGTCCAGTTTAGCTTCTGAAGCAGGGCCTATGGATGTGAAAGCAATGTTCAGATTATTTCCCACGTTTCATTCATAACATATAAAAGATGAAAGCAAAGGATTATGATGCCAATCTTTAAAAAAGAAAATGAAAACTGAAGAGTACTAAACTGAGACTTGATGCTGTGTCAGTCAACTGATCCAGGTCAAAGAATTACTGGCATGGACAGTAAAGACACATTAACTTACATGAACTTATTTAGAACATATTTTTTAATGTAAGTTAAGTTAAATTAAATGAAATTTCCCTGTGCTTAGATGTGTACAGATCACATGCACGCACACAGAACAGAGTTGCATATCTTTGCTCAACTATCCTTTCTTCCATTCTCCTCCCCCAAATTCCTGTGTGCAAACTGCGAAGACTGCAGAGCTCCATGCTATCATAATTACAAGAATGTACACATCACTTCCATTGCAGAATAGTAGATTACTATCTCAACATCACTTGTGGGTAAAACCATGAACCAAACCATGGGTTTGGTGTGGTTTTTTTATGTGCTATTGGCCATAAAATGCAAATAAAGTGCGTTCTACCAGAGACTTGGAATGGACTAATTTAATTTTTCAAGGCTTAAGTTTTAGGAAGAAGCTGCAGATAGACCAAAGTTTATTTATTAGAATAGGCCAATAGGCATAGAAGATATATTAATGTAGTTTGCCTTTTCAGACAGTATAAAATGTACTTCTCAAAAAGGTTTACTACTACTAAAATTAGTAGCTCCTTTTCCTAAAGCTCGGGGACATGCAACCTTCAAATTTCATTCAGGTCATGCGAAAGGAGCAAAAGGAAATTCAGAAGGTTATTTACAAACAGCGCCTTTCCTTCTTAGCCACCAGCAAATTAGTGTCAAATGTGTTTTCTGGCTTTGTTTCCTCTCCGGAGGAGACAGAAGTAATACTTCCATAACCTGACCAAGTTCCTTTAGATTCTGAGTTCCTCTTAAAAACCCCAACTTTAAATGTTAAGGTAAACATTTAAAGCTATATTAAGTAATACATTAAACGATGTAATATTAGTTTACACTATTCTATATCTTCTTATGGACAGAGAACTTTCTTCATCCCTTTTCTTTTGCATGCAGACTGGTCACATATTTTCAGTACCATGAGCTTCAGATAACAACGGGTTCATAAAATCACAATTGTCTCAGAATACACCAGCCTTCTCCTACAACAGCAACCAGTTCAATCCTCTGACTCTCTCACCAGAAACCCAGGTTCTCATTATTGCTGCATTTTGCTCACTTCACGGGTACCCACTATGGCATGCTGTCAAGAGCTGATGTGTTGTACTAAAAATCTTACAGCCCTCCATATTAAAGGTGCCTCAGTGGGGCTTTTACAACCTCTGAGCAGAAGATGGCAACTCCTAACTCAAGAACTTTGGACCCCACTATTCTAGAATCAAATATCTCAGAACAGGATGACCTCCTTAACAGAACTCACTTTACCAATTTGACACAAACCAGGGAGGACAGCTACAAGTGGTTCATTGCTCCATTTAATTTAATTAACTCCTTTCAGACACAGCTAATGCTTTGCAAACTGTTGGCTTTGCGCTCTTCAAATTTTAGAGTCAAAGTTGTGCTCATGTTACTGCTGTATATGACTTAAATCTTTCTTAGTTTCAAGATAGGAAACCAGGTTTCATCTCGTTTTTTTTTTTAAATACAAGTGGAAGTTGTTATTGTTTCTTGAAATAGAGATCACAGGGATGATCATCATAGGGATGATTTTTTTATAAAACCCAAGCATGTAGTCATGCAAAGTCAGTGTCATCCCCACACCTACCACGTACCATTCATAAAACTGTAACAAGAAGAACCAGGCTGTTTTCCCTGCCTGACCTACAAGGGGCCTGAATTCGAGGAAGTTTGCAATTATTTTGGTTATAGTGTGCTGCTAATAACTCCAGGGTCATGGGTCTGGTTCCCATATGGGCCATTCACTTCAGAGCTGAACTTGATGATCCCTATGGGACCCCTTACAAATCCAAATATTCTGTGTGCTTCTGTGAATTGAGTCAACAAACACAAACAGGACCAGAACCCGAACAACACTAGTCAGACCAGTCAGAGGTGAAATCCTTCCAGCAGTGACTTCCTTGGCTGTCCAAAGTTACTTCACAGCAAGCTGCTTGTTCTGTACATCGACACAACGCAGCACTTTATGCCCACACCTCAAACACCTGAAAATCACCACGCTAGGGGCCACACTGCCTTCACTCCTGACTGACACCGACCATGCTTGCCCTGGGAGCCAGGGAGAGCCATGGGTCAGCTGGGTCTTCCCAGGCAGGATGGACAGCAGGACCTTGAGGGGAGAGGACTGACCTTCTTACCCCTAAGTCACATCTCTTGACGACCTTGGGAGAGATATCAGCTTTCCCCTGGCTTCACTTTATCAGAAAATCTTACTTCCATCACCTTAACAGGTGCTTAAACCCCATGACACTCAAAAACAGAAACCACTGATGAACATGTTCAAGTAGTAGTACAGAACTGGAGGCTTTATTTTTCCTCCCAACAAAATTGATGCTTCATATGTGAAAATGTACTTTAAGACAAGGCTTTTGTTTGCTTGCTTTTTGTTTCTATTTAATCTTCCTCCCACATCTGTTGGGCCTCACCGTCTTTGATGAAAACAAATACATCTCAACACAGTCAAAAAGAATAAAACCACAGAGAATAAAATGACTGCAGCAGTGCAAATTTTAAACACTTTGATAAAAGTTATGAGTTGTTTTTATTTTTCACCTCTCATTACCAAAAAGCTTGTTTCCACTTAACTTCCTACTTGATACTCTGTCTGTCCTTAGGATCAAAGTCAAGAATGCTGAACCAGGGGTGCAAGGTGGGAGAGTGAGGAGCAGGGGGCATAAAGACACACACGGGAGGCTCAGGCTGGCTCTCAGGAGGAGCATCCCTGCGGGCTGCAACACAAGGCTGAAGGTTCCTGGGGTGCAGCCCCCAGAGCACCCAGGCCTGTGCAGCCACTGACCCCTGCTCTGTGAGGCACACACTACCCCAGTTACCCTCCTGGGCTATGATCTTGCCACCACATGACTTCACTGCTCAAAGTGAAACAACCTTGAGATGCCAGGTTGACACGCTGACGCTAAGCCCTGCGATAGGCTCCTCCCTGAAGACACAAGTGAGATGATTGCATTTGTGATTTGTTCATTTCCACAGCCATCTTACCATTAATATCCCTCTCTCAATCCTCTTGCAACACCCAACAAGCGCACAAAATTGATTATATTATCCAATTCATCAGGTAAAATCTTCTGGGATCGTTTTGTGGGCTATTTTTCTTTCAGACTCTCTATCTTCAGATAGGAAGGAGAAAAATACATTAAGAAAATCACAACAAATGGGATTTCAAAAATTAATTAGTTTAACAAGAGCTAGAAAAATGTCTAACTTCATCAGGGCTGCTTTGTACCAGTGTAAGACATTATGTGGTTGCCTTAGTGCAGGTTCTAATTTACGTATCGAAAAGTGCTATATCTCAAAGTAGATTAAGATAGCTACATGTTTCAGCTTTAAGTGCTCATCAAGCCAAGAGATAACAGAACTGATGAATGGGACATTTCAGATCCTTAGAGAAATGAGCACTATTACATAAAAAGTGTGATTTGAATTTGTCTTTCTGCTTAGGCTGTGCCTTCCTAACAGAATTTATAAATAGAAACAGAACTTTAAAAATCAAGAGCTGCCAGAGTGCTTTCTCCTTCATCATCTGATCACGAAGCAGTGGACTTACACAAATCCATATATCTTGCATTGAAATAATCTGCATGTTTTAGTCACTTCTCCCCAAATCAATTACTGAATAGCAAATGGTAAATGAAGTTATTTTTTCAGTCTAACAAAAGTGAGTCTCATGGTCATTATCTACAAAAACAGAGAGAAACTGAAGTCTTTTAACTGTTGAGAAGATGGAACACACAATAACTCTGTGCTCCAGAGGATGGGAATGCTGTGCCACTAGTTTTTAATAAAGTGGTTTCCACAGACTTAGATTTACAGGCTCAGAAATCAACCACTGGTGAATCAATCTGCTTCCCCTGCGAGAATGTCAGAACAGACAGGGCCACTGTAACTGCAGAACCAGACAGCAGGGGCCGTGGTACAGCACAGGCTGGATCACTAGGGGACGTCAGAGAATATAAGCCTCCATTCAGCCCTGCACCCTGTTCTGCAGAGAGTAATTTCACTCTTTCCTCACAGCATTCTCCCATGTGAGTCTTCCCCACAGCCTGCAGTTGTGCCCACGCTGCTCCCCAGGAGCCTCTCCAACAGGATGCAGTCACCAGGAACAGACTGCTCCAGAACAGGTCCCCTGATGGGGCACAAGTGATGCCAGCCAACCTGCTCCAGCACGGGCTTCTCTCTGCATGGGGCCACGGGCCCTGCTCCTGCACAGGACTCCCGAGGGGTCACAGCCTCCTTGGGCATCCACCTGCTCTGGAGGGCAGTATTCCATAGCCACAGGTACATACCTGCCCCACCACGATCTTCAACACGGACAGCTCTGGCACCTGGAGCACCTCCTCCCTGTCCTTCTGCACTGACCTTGGTGTCTGCAGGCTGCTGTTCTCGCATACTCTCTCTCTCCTCTGGTGGCAATTGCTTCGGCACAGTAACTTTTCTTTCCCTTTGAACTGCATTATCCCCAAGGCACTGTTGCTGTGCCTGATGGGCTCAGCCTTGATCAGGGCAGGTCCATCCTGAAGCCAGCTGGCATTGGCTCTGTCAGACACCATGGGAGCTTCTGGCAGCTTCTCACAGAAGCCAGCCCTGTAGCTCCCCTGCTACCAAAGCTCTGCCACACAAACGAGAGACAAGGAGACACTGGAGCGAGTCCAGAGGAGCTCCAGGATGCACAGGGCAGGAGCAGAAGCCCTGTGAGGATCAGCTGGGGGAGCCAGACTTGCTTAGCACAGGGAAGGCACCAAAACCAGCCAGAGATTAATTCAAAATGGCAAAATAAACAGAACCATGTCCATCATGTGAAGACTGAATTCACATTGCTATGCTCAAACACATATGGCAGGCACACTGTGCATAACTACCACTTAATCACTCACAAATACTAACTCTCAAATCCTATTTCAGCTTGAAATGTATGGAAATTATCTGCTATTTTAAGCATGCTTGTCATAGGCAATTGTAACAGTCTCTCAAGGCCAATGTTTTCAGAGTTTATGAGGGGTTCTCAGGTACAACATGTAGAGGAAAACATATGCTACAACTGTTCCTCTGGATGATTTATCACTGGTTTGTAGAACCTGTTCTGCACAGAAGTAGTTTTAAACAACTCATTTGTGTACTACAAACAGAAAAGATAAACACTTCTTCCATCTATACAGGATAATCTTTCAGGTACAAAACAATCTGATCTCAGACAAACTGCAGGAGCAGTTCCATATGCTTGCAGTTATCCAGAATGCTGGCTGAGTTCTACCTGGAGTTTT
Organism: Motacilla alba alba; assembly: GCF_015832195.1. Classification (NCBI taxonomy): domain Eukaryota; kingdom Metazoa; phylum Chordata; class Aves; order Passeriformes; family Motacillidae; genus Motacilla; species Motacilla alba. Next base: position 114,810,589 of record NC_052016.1, read on the forward strand.
AGCTTGAACTGCCAAGATAAAAAAGATTTTTTCAGGAAAAAAAAACAAACAAAAAACAACCAAACCCAACCCAAAAAACAAACCAAAGAAAAAAAAAACCTCAACAAAACAAAAACAAACAAACAAAACCAAAAGAAAATCAAAACCCAAGAGTATTAAAAAACCCACACAAAACCCCAAAGCAAAAGTTCTTTGGGTTCAAAAGAACCCAACCCCTTCAATTCAAAAACCTTAAGCAAATCAACCAAACAAGAAAAACCTAAACACACAACAGTCCTACCCCTCAAGAGCAAACAAAAAATCCCACTCCACCAAAACCTTTCCTTTCCAAATCCTTACTACATTCAAGGGTAAAAATAATACAAGCTTAGTCTTATGTGGTGCTTGGCCACTTGGAATTTCAGGTCTGCTAGAAGAGAAAAATACTTCAAGACCTCAAGATTTGAACTTGATTTCAGTTCTAAAAATAAGGAATTGGCCCAGGCTCAGAATAGATGTAATACAGACCCTTATCAAGCCTGGACTCGTTTGCTCAGCACTAAAATGAATTAATATGACAGCTTTAGTTTACTATCACATTTGTCTGAAAAGCACTCTGTGAGTTTGCCTGGAATTCTGCCAGAGATGGTACAGAATTTTTGAATGATAGAGGGTTTTTCTTCATAATAAAAACGTTTACAGAGCATAAATAAAAATAGATACCTATGTCTTCAACCTAATGAACTCACTAACTTAGTGCTCACTAGAGCAGCCAGATATTCTGATTGAAAGAGAATTATTTTCTTTCACTCAATTTATTTTAGCGTGATTAAAAACCTTAAATAGTTACAAGTCATGACAGAGAATTATTTCCCTGGAAAATACTTGAGCTTCAAGTTTGAGCACTTCTCCACATAAATAGCTATGCATATGAAAAATTCCCCTCAACCTTGAAAGGATATTTTTGAGATCTGTTCTCAGGAAGCGGGACACCAGCACTGCAGTAATTACTAATAGGAAAAGGCAGTGTACTATTCAGCCCTACTGGAAGCAACTGAAAGGATAAATAAAGGCAGGAGCAGCACTTTAGACAGGAACATGGGCCAAATTAAGTCTCCCATGATAACTCAACAAAACTTTAATACTTCATTCCATTCCTGCTGTTCCGCTGCAACTAATTCTCTTGTGCTTTGGAATTAGCCAGAAATTACAGTGAAACAAATACAAATTCAATTTCCTCTTAGAAAGCTCAATGTGGGTACTGTTGTAATCTTGTGGCAAACTTTATTTTTCAATTGTTTATTGTTAACCCATTCATTTTAAATATCACATTTAAAGTACCTGCCCTAAACTGACATTTATATTAATTTTTGTTTGTTTGTTTGTTTAAGTTAGCCTTTTTATTGCTTGCTCCCTGCACAGTATAACACCTTCCTCAGATAATTTATAAACTACTTGATTGCAGGCTGGGAGAAAAACTAACAGAGCAAAAGAGTCAAAAGTTTTTGCTTTTTTGGATTCACTTCTAAAGACTGTGGAGCTTTGGAAATTTTTACAGAAGGCAGCAAAACTGGGTTGCAAGCCCTTTATCACTGAGTGATTATTTCCCATTTATACAAAAGAAAATAACCCTCCATTGCCTTTTTGAGATACATTAATTGTTTCAGACATACAAATTTCTGGTTATGCCCTAGACACACGACTGAAAATCAATTTTAGATACTTCATAAAACCTGCTGTTTAGCTATTAGGTTTTGGGTTGTTTGGGGTTTTTTTCATTTAAATTAACTGAATTCTCAATATAGTTGCTTGGCAAAAAAAGTCTTTCAATTTAGCTACAGTTTCAGAAATAATGGTTGTTTCATTCTGGGAAGGCTTAAGTGAGCATTCCAGGAATAAGAATGTTAGGTACACATATTGGAAGCTTGTTCATTTTTACTGCATTTACAAAACTTTTCCTCTTTCTTTGCAATTACGATAACCTGGCACAACAGTCTCATCAGGTATTTATTCAAAGCACACTAAATTAGCTCAGTTTTCACACAAGTCTAAGGTTTCCATCTCACTGAAAATGTATAGAAGAAGATTCAGTAAACTGCCTTTGCTCTGAATTTCAGTACCTCTGCTGGGAGTGCCACTGGGAGGAAAGGTGGTGACATCGCTGCTGCAGCCCTCAGCTTTCATCCTCCTCTTCTCAGTTTTTCCTTCACCTTAACAGGTGAACCTTTTCCTTCACCTTAAACTCAGCCCTAATTACCTGGTGAGAAACTGCATGTGCTTACACAGGGGGAACGATGCTGTTGTCTCAGGCAGATTTATACTCAGGCCAAGTAACAACTACTCACACTGCTCCTTCTGGGACTCCAGGCTGGTCTGCAGCCTCGCAGCACACACAGCATCTTCCCCCATTCTTTAAAAATAACTCTTAAAATTATATTTAAGTCTTTTGTGTTCCTTTACACCACTGGAAATTTTCAGGGAAGTAAAGGCTCAGTACTGCTTGGAATGGATTAGCAGGACAGTGACTCAGGTTGGAAGGGACCTCTTCAAAGCAGCATCAGCTGCAGGAAATTGCTCAGGGCCAAGGGATGGGATCCCACAGCCTCTCTGGGCCTCTGCCCTTCTGCCTGGGTACCTTCACAGTGAAAAGCATTTTCCTCACCCCTGATGTGGATCTCCTGCACTGTATCTCATGCGTTGTGCCTCTCCTCCTTTCACCATGCAACTCCTGAAACAAGCTTGGCTCGGCCTGTCCTACATCTGCCCATTAGGCACAGCAACAAATGCCCTGATCCTCCTCGGCAATTTCTCACCCATCTTTTAACTCAGCTCATATTTCACCAATCTCTGGATGGAAACTATGGAAGACAAGTTCAGAGGCCTTGCTAAAGTCAGAGGTAGGCAATATCACCTGCTCTCCCCTTTCCCACACAGCCAACCCAGAAGGTCAAGCTCATCCTGCTCATGGTGACTCCACGCTGGATGTTACAAATCACCTACTTGATCTTTGTGTTTGGAAATGGCTTCCAGCAGGATCTGCTGCATAACTTTCCCTAGATCCTCTTCCTTGACCTTCTTGAGGCTGGGGCCAGTGTTTGCCTCTTTCCTGTCATTCTGAACCTCCTGGAAGCCAAGAGTGACCCCTCACAGTGCCTCCTGTCAGCCTCCCTGCTGCAGCCTGGCTGGTGCACCTCCACTGGGGATGTCCAGTTAGCCTCAAATCCATCCGTCTTGATCTTTCCCCACTGTCGGTAACTCCTCACTCCCTCAAGCTCTGCCACTTGGCTCAGAGTCGGGGCTGAGGGCAGAATGTAACAGTAGAAAACAGGAGGACACAGAAAATGCTGAGGTAACCAATGTGTCAGTACATCCCCTGCTCCTCTGTGGGGCGGGCTCACACTTCCCTTAGCCTTCCTTTGCAGAAGGCTGGGTACAGAAACTTGTTGTTTGCTCCTCATATCCTTCCCAGTTTCAGCTTCAGCTAGTCTGTGGATTTCCTACGCCCCTCTCCATCCGTGCAATCTTGGTCTGGGTTCTTCCAGGGCAGCCCACAGCTTCTACCCCCTTTGGTACACTTGTATTTTATATGTGAGCTCTGCTTGTGCTGATCTCCTGCCACAACTGCTCGATTTCCTACAGGTTGGGAAGGACTGTCCTTGTGCTCTGAGCCCCTCTGCCCTCCAGGGCAGCTTCCCATGGGATCCCGCCAAGCTCAGATCTGTTTTCCTGGTTCTTTTAACTATTTACTGGATTTTAAAAAATTCTTTACATTAAACTGCTGAAGTACTAATTTAACAAAAATTTTGTTTATCATAAAAACCTCAAATCTTTTCAAATAGATTAACTACACAAGTTTTTTCTGTTGCATATATGAAATTGCCTTGACTTTCTCAGAGCCTCAAATGTTCCAGGAATCTCTATTTGTTAGTAATTCAGTAAACAGCACAGTTTCAAGCAAAGACTGCAAAAGGACAGATCCGTGAAAAAGAAAAAAAAATGAGAAAAAACATAATGCTAAGGCTGCTATTTTTGTACCAACTGTGTGGACATGTGGGCTCATTCTGAACTTTTGACCATTTGATTTCAAATAAAATTAATTCTATGAGATTGTCAAAGTCATTAGTGAAGCTAGGTCCTAAAGTCAAAATTAAATACAGGTTTGTCTGGGACAAAAAAGCCAAATCTTTAAGTCATTCTAACACTTACAAACTAGTCAATATTTGTATTGGTTTTTCTTTGACCAATCTTCAGTGACTAGTACCCAATTACAAATTTTTGTCCAAACAAACATTCAATTATGCTGCATAAATATTTCCTAAAACTTGACTGGAACTACAGAAGGAAAACAATTCAATTTGCATACTGGTGCTGTCTCTTACAGAGTGATTTTTACACATGTCACACAAGCAGATAGAGTTCATACTAAATATAGTCAATGAAAATAGTATTTTATAAAGGATATAAAAGAGGCCAGAAGACTTGTCACCACTTTCTTGTCACCATCTGGCTTTTTGAAAGATAAACCTGTGTTGGATTACTTCTGGACAGAGGCTGCAGGTGGCAAACAAAGGAGAGTCAAGAGTAAGATGGGAACACTGTGGTACTTCATGCCTCCTTGGGCAGCTTTGTTGTTATCAACACCACCTGTTGTCACTATTATTAAGGAAGATAACTTGTGCATCTGGAAACAAAGTGGGAATTTTTTTTTCTGGGTAATTTAATTCATTCTTTTTGTCTCAAGGATTTGTACCTACAGATAGAATCACAGTACGAAAGCTGACGATGTGCTGAACCTTGGTGCCTTTGAAAATTAAGGTTCCCTTTCAGTTTCCCTTTCAGAAAATTAAGGTTCCCTGCGTCCACTGTAACGAGACGTTCTGGAGGATTCAGAGCTGAATCTTTCAGATGGATTTTACATGGCTGGCTTTGAGTTGTAGAGAGATACAGTTGGAGCCCTGTAATCTTCCCATCACACCCAGCTGGAAGCTGCCTGAAACATCAGTCTAATGCAGCTGGAGCCTGCTGCTCACAGCCCATCCCTGTACCCATCTATCAGCTGTATGTCCAGATCAATGAGAAAGTGATTACTCTGCTGGGGAAAAAAAAAAAAAGTGATAAAATAATTGTAATAGGCATCTGATGACTAAAACACACTGATCCACTCTAATGGATGTGCCAGCTTCACAACAGAACTTCAGCACATAACAAAATGCTGTGGATGACACATAATACCTTGCTAAGTATCCTGGACACAGCAGTTACATGAAAAGAGGAACCATACAACACTGTCTCTCTCTAAAGAAATATCCAGAGGAAAGGAAACATAATGAACATGAAACGCTTGCTTGTCCAATGAAAAGTCAAGTCTCATTGAAAGAGTCTACCTCTAGCTAATTTTTAAATTAATGTATTAATACCCAGAACATTATTAAAATTGTTTAATAGTAGATTGAAACTTAATGTCTAATTTCACTCAATGTAACCTGAAAGCACTATTAAAAATAATTAAGCTGAAGAAGAAGAAGAAAATATCTCAGATAATCTGCACATGTGAGCAAAGAGCTGCATGAGTCATTGGAGAGAATGACAAAAGCACAAAAGATTGGGATGGAAACTGAGCCAAAATTGAGAGCAGCTTCAGAACCAGAGGACAGAGAAAGAATTGCAAGGAGAGCCAAGCCTCGGAGGCTGAAGGACCAGTTTGCTTTTCTGTCCACAAGCCTAGAAGCAAGCATGAAGTGAAAAATGATTTACAGACACAATAACTAAAAGGCTAATTACTATGCATAACAGGTTAATCACCCAAACACACAGTAACAGGTTAATCTAATAAAGCATTGTAGAGTTAGCCAAATAAAGAATTAAAATTGTATTTATCCCTACTCATCCTAGGGTTTCTATGGAGTCAGTTTATTTTGTACTTCCTGGGTATTAAACTGTTTGTTAATGTGCATGCTTGCTTCATTTTGCCCTGCAGGGCTGATATAAATACTGCATTCATTAACTCACATTTACTCTTTTGCTGTCTTGATTTATCCATTACAGAACTAAACAATATCAGCCGATTTATTAACTATTTCAATTCCTTCTGTAACGCAAAACTCAAGCCCTGTCTGATGCTAGCATTGTCAGGTATTTTGGAGAGAGGCAGAGAAAAAAGGAGCAGTTTTTCTGACCAACTTCTGTAGGTTTGTATTAGCTGTGTGTTAGTTGCGTATGTTCCACTGAGTACTTGTGAATTAACTGTTTTAAATGTTGTGGCCTCTTTAAGTCACTCTGAATCCTCTGTTGATGTCATTTTCTCTATGCACGCAGAGTGTTTGAGTGGCACTTTCTTTTTTTCCCCCCCTCTCCTTACAAATCAGCTTTTGTGTGCACCAAATTCTATTCTGCTTTCTAAAGCAACCTTTTTTCTGCCCGCCGTTTAAAGGGGTAAGCAAGGTTACAGAATTACTTAATCATCACACCTTACTGCCCATCCACGCCTTGCCTTCATGGAGGAAAATTCATTAACTGTTCTGCACTGAGCCGGGCGCATCAATGCAAGGCTTTGCCTTCTGTCTGCACCTGGGCTAGCGGAGATAAGGTCTGGGTTTATTTACCCAGAAGCAAAGTCTACATCAAGATGAAACCCAAGCCACACGTGTAACGTGGGCGCTCCTGCCGTATGGAGTCCCTTATCACAGAGCATACCTGCCTTTGCTCTTATCAGTGTGACAGCAGACGTGCCACTGCTGCCACAGGACTCATGTGCTGACACGACTCACGCGACAAATGATCTCTTAAATATCCTCAGGCCCATCCTGTGGTTCAAGTGAACAACTCCAAAATGGAATTCAGATGGGAGCAATAAGCCTATGCTATAAAGAGGGACACTTGTGAAGAGGGGGACCTGTGTCACTGGGCAAATTAAAGCCAACTTGAGCACAGCAAATGAGTGCCCCTCTGACAGAGCCAGCTTAGACAATAAGACTTTGATTCTGTGTTGCTGGAGGATTCAGAAGTGTTCATTAAGGAGCGGAGAGGCGTTCACAGAGCATCAGAGCCTCCAGCATCTTCTAAATAGAACTAATCAAACAGTTGGGCTTCTGATAAAAGAACATCTAACAAAGTGGTGGCTGCATGTTTGTGTTCCCAGCTACTTCTGAAAAAAAAAGAGGTTTATTTCTCAACATCTCTGACATATGTAAACAAAAAATGTATTATTTATAACAATGCTCGTGTGGCAACAAAATGAAAGCTGGGAAAAAACTCTCATGGTTAATATTTAAGCATCCAGAAACAGCTGGAAAAAAGCAAAAAATTATGACTAGTCAAATCATCACAAATTAAAGAATGAGTGTATTAGATATACAGGATACTTATATTTGGAACTTTTAGGCTAAAGGAGAGAGAATACCATTGAAACACAGGTAAACAACAGTAATTCACCACAGGAGGCCTTCTGTAATCTCATAGAAAAGCAAAGTGAGACTTTTTAACATTTATTCATTCTTTTATAAAAATTATTCTGCCGCCTGTAAATTAGTAATATCTGCAGTATCTACATAATTCATGGTTTGATAAATATTTTACTTTTTTTTCTGCTTATATTAACAGCTCTTACACAAATAAACTGAAGCTGTATAGCTTCATTTGCTATGCATGTTGGCCCTATCATAACTGCAACTTTAAAAAAGCCCTTCTGGGCAGGCTCTGTGCTCTGCCAGTCCTCCAAAGGAAAACCCCCAAGGAGTGGCAGTGACAGGGTCTCAGATGCAGCATCCTCAACCACATGATCACTGACTGATTGATCTGAGGGGTTAGGTGGTGTGGGAGGTGTTTTTACATAATAAACAGGACTAAGTATATTAGTCCTGTTATATATATATATAAAATATATATATATAATATATAATATATAATATATGATATATGATATATGATATATGATATATAATATAATATATTAGAGGCCAAGTCCCTAACTGCTCCCAGTGAGCTTATATTCTTAAACCACAAGCTGTCTATTTTGTGCCAAAACTGCTAAAATTCCTTAGCATCACAGGCATCTTAAAACCCTGACTTTGTCACAGGACACTGCATCAGCCAAGCAAAATCCTGCACAAGCCACAGCTTCCGTTCTGTGCAACCTGCAAACCTTCAGGGGAAATGGATACCCCAGCCTCCCTGCCAGCAGAGGACGAGCTCATCTCACAAAGGCAGGACAGATAAAGAGAAAAAATCAAGTTTGTGCAATTCCAGCTCCCTTTAGATCCTGCTCTCACTCACCACACTACAGTTTTCCTGAATACAAACTTCATGTCTAACTATTTGCAGAACACAAGCTGCACACACACTTACATATGCAGAGTGTGTGTGTGTGACTTATATATATATATATAAATACACACAGATATATAAAAGCATGGCATTACGTCAACTCCTCAAATCATAACCCCATGTACCCCCGCAAGCATAAACAGTAATTGTTCACAATCTGTAACACATGTCACTTTTTAGGTCACTGGACAACAGCCCACACAGAGCAGAAGGGATTGAAAATTAGTGCTACTGCTGAAGAGAAAAAAATACAAATAAAGCCAAGAAATGAAGAAATGATAATGCTATGAAGACACACAATAGCATATTAAACAACAATTCTTACCAGATTTTATTAAATTATTATTTTTGACTGCACATTTCACTTTCTCAAATATACAATATGCAAAAAGAAAATTTAATAGTTTCTCATTTGAAAAAAAAAAAAACCCAAACCCCGTTTCTATGGTGTTTTTTTTTTTGAAAGCAGCATTCATTGACATGCTAAATAAAACTAATGCTAGCTTGTATCAAAGTCATTATCACTCATTCCCAGTTTCAGGGGAGGGCCATTTATACTAATGAAAAGCGAGAACTACCAGCCCTAGCTGGTAGAGCATAGATGTTGCATGCAATAGTTGTAAGTGGTTGTTTTGAGGCTGGATTTTTTCATTGTCGTCTCAAGCAGCTATTGAAAGATTAGGCTTGGAAAACAACCAGCTGTTACTAGATTTAGTGTTTGGTTTTGTTCTGTGGTGGAGCTTTTGTTGGATTGTTTTTAGGGGTACTCAGCGTGCCTAGAATAACTTTCAACCTGCAGGTAAATACTTACCTCTCTGCTCATAAGCTTCAAAGTGGTTCTTTGAAAACACAGGCATTAAAGGCCATGCCCTTTAAGTGCTGCCTCTGTAACTACAGACTGAAACATTTTGTTTGCCCCACACGGGCGGCTGCCATTCCCACAGTCTCATCTCCTGCTCCCCCTCTCTTTGTCTCCCATTTCCCCCCTTTTATGCAGTCCTGATGTTTTGAGAGACGCACAATAACACGGCTGCTGGTTTTACTGGAGTTCAGAAGCTAAGCAGAGCCTTCTCTGGCACAGCCATCCAGTCCCAGGCAGTGGCCATGCTCCTGCTGCCGCTCCCAGGGGACAGGCAGGGAGCTCCCAGAGGTGCTCCCACGGCACCTCTTGCTCCCGAGCACTGTCCCCATGGTAGCACCTGGAGCCAGGTGGGATCTGTCTCTCCCTCTGCTCTTAGCACACCTCAGCCTTATCTGTGCTGCTGTGGCAGCGCTCCCCCTCCTTCCAGCTGAGCTGGGATGCTCTGAGCCCCACTGCAGGACGATGCCCCTGTTTTATCCACGGGATGAGCTCCTGTGACACCAGGCCACCAGGCAGAGAGAACCTCAGTACTCCCACGAGACAAGACGTCAGCACAAGTCCTTCCTCACAGGCACGGCAGGGCTCAGACACCAAACGCCAAGCAGCTGAGAGAGGCAGAGCAGCCCCCCACGCTCTCTCTCCCCTTGGCATCCAGCCTCCCCAGCGGGCACAGCAGCCAAACACGCCAGGCAAACGTGGGGCTGCAGCTCTGCCACGGACACCTGCACCCCAGAGAGACAAGACGGAGGGAAAGGGCAGAAATCAGGCAGTTGCTGCTTACAGGCTGAGAATTAAACCAAAAATCAACCTCTCACTGCTAGCACCATTAGAAGAGTGTTCATGATCTCTGTGGGGGGACGTTTTCATCTCTTCTTTGATGTGAAAAAGGGGAAAAGTGATAGTGCATTAGAAACAGGAATGAAAGGGCAGGTTTGGAACCATTAAGCAAACTCCCCATCTCCTAAAAATGAAATGCTCTTGAATTCATTCAGTTTCTCATCTCATCTGGACATATTAAAGCAAAGTATCCGGGAAGAGAAAGAACTCTTGTGTGTTTCAGCCTCACTTCACTTCCAGATACACACCTAGTATTTCAGTAGCCTTCAGGTTTGACCAACTGCAGTAGTTTAATTAACCATTACATCTTTTACAGGACGTAATTGGTCTCACAGCTAGTTCATTAAAGGCACAGCAGAATCATTCTGACAGTCCAGCCATGAGCATGTTCATACAGAGCACTAGCAGTTCAGCTCCCTGCACATTAAGCTGGTGAATGTTTTCTGAACAGAGGAGGTGAAATGGTACCAGCCATCTAGTCCCTGTCAAGCATGTACCCAGAAAAATATTCTAAAGCGAGATGACCAGGAGCAAAGAGACAGTCTCCAACCTCATTACCCCCTCTTCTGCTCAACATATGGCAAGTATTTGCATTAGGCAAACTGACATTTTAGCTTACTGTTGGTCTATCCTGGAAACCTGATCTTTATAATGTAGTCATTGTATATCTGGCCCCTGGAGCAGCTGCAGTTAAAGGAAGATGAGTTATTAAAGAGAAACTCCATTTGGTGGCATTTTGTAGGTGGGAATCTTTTGAGACACTCTTATTACCTGAAATAGCCACTCAGTAGTTTTACTGGGCTGGGATTTTGAGCTAATCTGAACTATGACACTTTTCTCTCTGCCTTTCAAGGTGAAATTCACAGACTTTACTAAGGTGTAGACTTCTGCATGGATCTCAATATTCCCAGGTGCAGATTTTTCAGAAGCACGTTCTGCCTATGACTCAAAAAATAACCCTTGTCCACTTCTCCAAATAACCTTGTCCACTTCTCCATTACTCTCACCTTTATCTTTGCTGCACTTCTAACTTTTCTCCACTTGCCTGCCCCTCTCCATCTTCTGACTTCTTTGTCCCATTTTCCCTTTTTAGCTCATTTATCATTAGGAGAAATTTCCAGTTGTCTTCTCCAACAAGAACTGTCTTTCAGGAATGAACCCCACTGGCCTTTGCGGTCAGTGGACCTGGTTTTGAGTTACTTTTTCCTTAGTGCTGACAGGCAGAGCTCAAGGAAATTCACTTTCTTGAGGTATATCAGCAAAGTCTTCCAAGGCAAGCACAACCTCCTGCTGCCTGCTCTCCAGGCACACACACAGACTTGTTCTGCCAATGCCCTCAGCCAAATCCAACTTGTATGGCCTGTTGAGTAGCTGAGCCACTGAAGAACAAAGCCAGTTAAAAGAAAAAAGGGTTAAAGCCATGGTACTAAGGCTAGTAAGATCAATTTATCATTGTGTTTGCAGGCCCAGGTTTTAGTGCATCTGGAGCTTGGTCAGAGTAAACAAATCTGCACTCAGAGTTCTGACAAAGGGAGCTCATATCAGCCTGCAAAGACAACACAGGAAGAGGCTGAGGTTATTGGTAACAACCATGCTGAAGCTCAACAGGGGCCTATGGGGAAGTCCAAGACTTGATGGCATATTTATAGCTTTTTTCCTACATTTCTCCTAAACAGTATTTGTCTTCAGCAGTGTCTTCAGCAGCAGAGCTTTATGTCCAGAGAAATTTCTGACCTTTCAACAAAGCCTGCTTCATAGCAACATTCCTATCTTCTCTCCAAAAACAAAACAATTCCAAAACCCTGCACTTCTTTACTCTTGCTAAAAGTGAATAACCTGTCATCTTTAATATCACACAATACCTGCACTGAGATTTAAATCCCTTCTAGGAACTTGGTCAGCTGTGTCTGTGTTAACGTGGCCCACCTCTGCACAGAGTTTCACAGCTGAAAACCTGCTGAGGTGACACCCTCATTACCAAGAATAGAATTTGGAAAAGTATTTTTAAAGCAGAAGGAGTTCCACATACGTGTTGTAAAAGAGGTACAAAGGGCTCTGTTAACATTTTCAAGCATCTTGAATGCTTAAATAATTTTGAGCCCATTTTGACCATTGTGTCAAAGAATCATACTGAATTATGTCACTCTAAGTATAAAAGGCATGGAAATTATTTGGATAATTGAGCACATGAATAAAAAAAAAACAAAGATTGCTGAATTGGATGCTTTACAGCTTATAGATAAGAATAACACCTCTGTTGTGCAGGTTTTACAAACTCCATGAGTCTAACTGCCTCAGCACAAGGATTTCTTCTAAAAAAAAGAGAGAGCTATGCACTCTACTCAAAGCTCAGAGCACACACTGAGCTTTCATATACCCAGGGGTTTTGCTGATTCAAGTATCAACATGAGCTCTGAGGAGCAGCAGCAAGCAAACTTTGGTCTCCAAAGTCTGGTTAAGGCAGCATCTAGCATCAAAATACAAATTCCAGGAGAAGGAAAGCAAACAATAGTGCTGTTAACTCTGTTGGTCCTTAAGCTCTCAGATATCAGTGAAATTCTTTGACAGTCTTTTTTAAATTAAGTGCCCAATCATTAGGATAAGTACTAGCCAACAAACCTGTTTATTACAGTAACATGAAGAGGGGCTTTTAATTGTTAATAAAATATTTTAATTACTAATAAAACTCCATTAACACTTGAAACATGGATACTAGGATGCTAAAATAAAGATTCATGAATCAAGTCTATCTCCAAGACAAACCACCCACACCCCTCTCATGTTTCACTTACCATTGGGATGTGGGAGAAACAATCAATTTAAAGAAAGATGAACAGGATGCAGTGGGCATCAGTAGTGAGTACACACAGAGCTTCAGATTATCTTCTGAAGCTAAAGGAAACTATTTTGAAAAGCCACTCTTCTACAAGGAGTTGTAGCAGCAAGGAATATAAAAGCACTGCGTAATACATGGAATTATGAAAAATACCAATATAAGAGACTTCTCAGATTTGTCTGTGAGTGCATGAACGTAGTTCAAATGATGGAGATCCAATAATGACTTGGATACACCTCAAAAGGTGGAGGGACCTTGGGCTAATGTGCAGATAGACACTGGAAGAGACCAGGAAGACTACTGGGCTATTAATCTAAGACCCATACCTCAAGTGTAACTTTCCAACAACAACACGCGTTTGTCCTTTTAGGAATTGTAACATTCATTAAGAAACACAATAATTCAGACTTTCTGTCATCATAAACCCTTCCATTCTCTCCTTAAAAGTAAAAACAACCATGAAATGGAGTTGCTTCTAACCACTTCAATCAGTTAGTTACAGGTCACAGTTTCTTGATGAAAAATTGTTCTCAAGTACCGGTTACAAAAGCATGTCTCAAATATGAGGTCTGTAATTTTATTATAATTAGAGGTGTTTGTATGCACAGCTGAAGAGGAGGTGCAAGGCACTGCTCACTGTGTAGCTAACACACAGGGAGTGCCAGAAGAGGAGAAGCCATCCACTGCAAAGGGATGGGAACCAGGGAAACGCACATTTAAAAAGTGAAGATATTTGAGAATCATACTCATGGAGAGATCACAGAAAAATGTTGCCCAAGAACATGCAGAAATCACAGTCATCAGACAACACATCGACTGACAAAATCAATGAATGGATGAAGCCAAGCAAAGTCAAGCTAAAAATTAAAAATGAGAAGAAGTTTTGTAGTGGCAGGTAGCAGAGTGTGCCAGCTGAGTGAGCTGAAAGGCTGAGGCAAGTTTTCAGCTGGGGAAGGCATATTTGTTCAGAAAGGGTGATTAACCAGTACAACCCCACTGCCAAGAGCAGTAACACACACAGCAGCTGGGGGCCTTTCCGAGAGCTATGCTTCAGCCAAGCCAGGATCCAAGGCGGGGTCAGCAAAGGGGTACCGGTGCAAATTACAGCGGTCTGGGTTTCACAGAAGGTCAGATGGAATGGTCTAATGGTCTTCCTTGGTCTTAAATTCTCTGACTCACACTGCAAAAGGCTGACAGAGCACGGGAAAAGAGCAAAGCGCCGCGTGAGCCTCCACCTTGCACGTGCAGCTCAGATCAGTGTGCTCCCCTCAGAAGGAAAAAGAGGAGTGTATTACAGAATACACATTCAGCACCAGGGACCCACTGCAAATGCTGGGACACTGAGGACTTGAGGCAAAGATTGTGGAACTCATTGAAATTACAGATGATTTCCCTTCAAGAGCAACCTGTTGAAGGGCTTTTATTTGAAAGTGAATAAATGTAACTGTGACACTTCTCTCCATACATAGAGAACATCACTGGGAACCAACAGAGAGCAGATATTTTTCAACAGTACTTTGGTGACACAGAAAACACAGACCAGAGAATATTTAGTAACTGCCCTGACTTCTGCACCATCATATCATCTTACTTACACCCACAATATAGGGAGAAGATAACAGTATTTTTCTTTACAAATTATATATATTTACCCTATTTTGTTTTGCAGTCAACCACAGCTCAGACAGATCTGATCTTCCCTCCTAGAAGGACTATACTTACTTTTTTTCTAAGACCAAGAATGTTATACAATACCAATACAACTCAATTATTTAGAAAGGCAGATCTGGAATACATGGTCTCTGTGAAAGCTCTAACTCACACTTAAGACAAAAAACATGTTCAACAGTTCAACCCAGTATTTTTGCCTTTCTACCATCTTTCAAAGATTTTTACATATTTTTGGCACTAAAAGTATTGGCTTTTCCCCTAAAATATTGCAAAAGAATAACTACCCATGTCTCAAAGACAACATCAGGTTCTCAGAACATTTAGACTCAACAAATATTACAGAGGCCCGTTGTGAGCTATGTATAGCTGGAAAAATCAAATTTCATCTGCCACTCTGTCAGGCTGCATTCCAAAATCATTTTATCACTGCAGTGAATACCAAGATATTTATCTTTCCTGGCCAGGTTAATCTTGTGTTTCATAATTATCATGACTGCTGTAAACACATTCAGTTCTGTTTCTGCACTTGCAAGTGGTGCCAATTTGAGGAGAAGCTGAGCTTAAAGAGAGGTGCTTTTATTTACTTTTAACTATAAGGCAACAGCAGAAATTAAGAAGTATACTGCACTGGAGATTTATTACTGGACATGTGATGATAGCTTTCCAGTTAATTTTTTTAGCCTCAAACTAAATTGCCATCTAATTGCAAGGCTACCCCATTTACAGTGTTCCAGGCAGGAAGCAGCTCAAGAGTACTATGAACACAGTTGGATGGCATATTCTGTCTGTCTGTTTGTGAACCTGTGGTGTGCACAAGACGTGAGTTTTGATGAATTTTCCAGAGCACTTCCTTGGGATTCCCCCCACACGCCCCGTTTCCTCTGATTGTATGACAGGTCCTTAGGATGCAGCGTGTTCTGTGAGTCTGCAGGCCTGGCAACTTTACCACCCTCCTGTGCAACACAGCTAAACAGTTTGCAGCTCCAGATTTGGCTCATTTGGAGTTGGCATGGCTCTCTTCACTGCACACTGTAGTTGTGCCCTAAAGCGGTGGAAAGCATGGCTAGCCAGGGATCTTTCCTACTAGACTGCCATTCCTACTGCAGATTATTAGCACCATTCCTACGAGCATCTGCTCTCCTCCTGCTTTGAGTGGGAGAAGACAAATAGCACCTTTGTCCCCGCTTTCAATGGCAACAACCACGCAAAATGCAAGGCTCAGAAAAACTGGAGAGACACAGAGAGGAAACAAGGAAAGAACATGACTCTGCCTGGGAACACTGAAGGCTTCTGTGTGCTTGTCAATCGAGATTAAAACCTTGAATAGTTCCTTATCAAAAGCCAGAGTACGATGTGGGGAGCTCCAGCAAATGATTGAAATGTGTGGTTTAGAGGGTTGAGCATATCCTTTGGTTCAGAGGATGCAAAAGTTGGAGCAAGAGCCAGACTGCAAACACCCTGGGTTTTGATTCCATTTAGCTTGTAAGAAACTGGCATCTCTCACTGCATCACTTCAGAAAAATGAAGGTGAAAAGAATAGACTTTACTTAAACTTAGCAGAGATGAGCTATTTTTGTGGTGAAAGTGAAACCCAAGCAAAAGCTGAACAAAGTAGTAAGGGTCTGGCTGGTTTGTGTTCACAGGGTCAGCAAAGGCTTATGGGGTAAGCACAAGAAGCAGGGTTTCCAAATCTTGCTCCTCTCCCTCTTTAGCTCAGTATTTTAGAGGGAAACAAGAAGATACAGAAACAGACAGAATACACCCATGATTACAAATCACCAGAGTCTTCCAGAGACAGGATTCTGACATAATACGAAATGCAATTATCTCATAACAAGAGGGAATACATGTGTATATAGATAAGTATTTGCATATCAGTGTTCTCTTATTTTGTTTTCTCTAGACTTCTAAAATCTCCATGTAAGTCTTAACATTGCTGGAAGTGGCCAGGTTTTACTGGGCTTTGAGCAACCTGATCTAGAAGAAGATGTCTCTTCCCACGGCAGCGCAGTTGGAACTAGATAATATTTAAGGTCCATTCCAATCCAAAGCATTCCAAGATTCTACCAAAAAAAGAAAAAAAAAAAAACCAAAAAAACCCCAAAAATCTACTCTTCTAGCAAGCTTAGACAACCTTCATAGGAGTTCACCAGACAGTAGGGAGAATAAATTGGAGGCTGTAAATCCATGCTCTTATGAGACAGTCTGACTTGCAGAGTTCTGGGGCTACATCACAGGAAAAGCAAAATGTGCTTAAAAAGCATCACAGTTGAAGTGGATAAAGTCACCTTTGGCTTCTGCTGCAGAAGTGACAATATGGCAAAGTGAAGCAAAAGCCCAGTGCCACAAGCCTCATTAGCATAACTAACAGCAGATTAAGCTGAGAGAATGTGACACAATGACCCACATATTCCCCAGCTGTACTAAAAATAGCTGCACAGAAGTAGACAAGATAACCTCCAAATGTGGAAAAAACCCTCCAAAAAAGAAGGTCTTAGGGAATCTAAACCCAGAGAAAACTTCTTTCTCTTTTTTAAAAAACCGCTCTTGGTAACTTGACAATTCAGAATCAAGTAACTACCTCTATGTGTGGCAACAGGCAGGACAGCTCAAAAACAAAAACAAAAAAAACAAAAAAAAAAAAAAAAAAAAAAAAAAAAAAAAAAAAAAAAAAGAAAAAAACAACAAAACAAAAAAAAAAAAAAAAACCACACACACACACAAAAAAAAAAAAAAAAAGCCATGTGTTAGTGAAGGGCCAAATAACCTGCTCAGTCAGAGCTGTGTTTGCTGGAGAGAGTCCTCTGAGAGGGGTAATTCCAGCCAGGCTGTCAGCAGCTGTAATGAGGGCTGATGAGGGGGACAAGGTGGTTCAGTATGTAACAGAAATTACACAAATTTGAACTCAATCCAAGAGCTAAGGAATGACTAATTTCCACAATTATATTAATAACAAAGTGGGTAGGCTGTGGAGACTGGTCAATTTTACAGAGCAGTAAATGCTACCACAGCTATTGAGTGTGGCTGGGAGGTGACCAAGACCACATCCAGTGATTATTTTTCAGTTTAAGCATATCTGACAGAAGAGTCAATGTGGTACACTCAGTTCAAAGTGGCAGCAACATACCTGTCCTGTCTGCTTTGCATGGTTTGAATCTAATCTTGCACAGCTTCAGGTAGGATGACAGTGGCATGCAAAACAAGTTGATGTGATGCATGAAATAGGTATGTCACTTCAGCTTTTATCTGAGGGCTTCAACAGCCAAACAATTTCTTTTACATCTCTGGAGAACGATACGCATTAAATTTAACATGAGTATTAACTACTGGCACCTTCAATCTTCAATATCCCCTGCAGTTCTCATAAAATACAGCATATAAAACAAATAAAAAGAAGACTCAAAGTGCACGGAAGATGTAGCAAATATTAAAAAGTAAAAATAAGAGGTGAAAATAATATGAAAGACAAGAACATATCGCTAAAAATGTTAAGTATTGACTAACAAAAAATGAAAATATAAGATAGTTACAAATAAAAATAAATAAAACTTATTTAATTTATTCATTTTATAAGGAACCTGGGACCATTAAATTACTATGTTCAACAAGCTCTAGAAAGAGAACATTCATAAGGTTAAGAATGGTTCTCCTTTCTGTAGGGTGGCTGTGTTCGTGGGGTCCCCAGGACAAGGGAAGAGATGGGAATCTTGACTCTATGTTTCAGAAGGCTGATATATTATATTATGATATGTATTATATTCAAAATGCTATACTAAAACTATACTAAAGAATAGAAAGAAGAGATCCATCAGAAGGCTGGAAAAGAATGGAATGATAACAAAAGCTCGTAATTGCTCAGGGCCTTGACACAGCTAGACCAATGACTGGTCATCAAGCAGGAAAAACTCCCAGGAGCCAATCAAAGATGCACCTGCTGCATTCCACAGCAACAGATGATTCTTGTTTTCCTTATCCTCTGAGGCTTCTCAGCTTTTGAAGGGAAAAAAAATCTTGGCCAAGAGATTTTCATAAAATATCATAGTAACACTGTAGGAATTGCTTTTCAGGTTCCCTGGATGGAGAACTGACACGGGAGGAAACATACCTGCCGTGTAATAATCAATATAAAATTAGTTCACAGAGAAGGTATGAGCATTCCACCACTAATGCCTAAAAACCTTTGAGACACAAGATGAAGGAAGTGAACTTAGTAGTTCTACCACTAAGTTAGGTTACAGCTAAACTTGGGATGAAACTTGGGATGGGGGCTCTTCCCCTGTGAACCACAATTTTTCCTGCATTTCCAAACAGACAGCACAGATTCCCAGTGCTAAGCCTGGCGACCCTCAGGCACTAAGCACAAGATTTTAGTCTGTTTCATGTGGTGCTGTGACGCTGTCAGCAACCCCAGGCACGTGCTGCAGTGTGGCACAGCATCTCCCTGCCCGGGAACGGCGTTCTGTCAATGTTCTTCCTCAGCCCAGCTCCCCACATAAAATCATGCTGCTTTTCTCAACACTGTAGAAAGGACTTTTCCCCAGGAGGACATGTAATGTTCAGCGTTCAGAAACGCAGAATGAAATACCTGAGTAGGTAAAAAAGAAACAATTAATTCTCTTAATCATTTTATTCAAGGTTTTTCACTCTCCACCCATCCGCTCTCCTGAGGGGGAAAAGCTCAATCACTCTCCTGCTGTTTACTTTCCAGGGTTAACAACATTTACTTTAATATTAAACTTCAGGCTTGATCTTAAATGACTGCAGATAGGTTACAAAGGAGCAAATATTTGAGGGCTCAAATCATCATTTTTTCCCCTCTGAGCTGAATTCATGCACCATGAGAGAACCATGCTGCAAGTCATTTGAAATGCATGGAGAAAAACAAAAAATTTTCTAAATATACATAAAAATGTGTTCTTTAGTGTGTTCTCTAGACCCAAGTAACCTTTCTCTCCTTCTGTACTCTTAAGGGACTCATTCATCAACCAATGGTTACAAAAGTAAATAGAAGCTCTTGCATTTTAGGTGTGTCTACTACACCCTTATTTCTCCTGCCAGAAAGAAAAAAAATCTCACTGCTTGTCTATTGTGGCTTCTCTATTGTGGGTTAATCAAGAAGGTCCTTAAAGCCCTAATCTATTCCTGAAATAGTAGCAGTATTAATATTAGCAATCAAAATATTCACTATTGCAACCTGGTAGGAATACAGTATCAAAAACTGAAAGAACAAGCCAAAATTTAGGGAACTATAATAATGTAATTAATGAAATTAATCCTGCTTCATGTACAGATGAGCTTTCTCTTGCTCAGTTTCAGGTTCTGTGGTAACTCATCACGTATCTCTTGCATTGTTCTTGAGCAATGGAGCTCATTACTTACTACAAGGAATTGGACTATTCCAAACTACTTGAAAGCACCACCACCACCAAGACAAATTACTTCCAGGTGCAAAGCAACATGCCAGAATGCACAAAGAAACATCACAGACCTAATCTAAAAATGCATCTGCAATAGAGATTAACACTGCATTCCAGTAATGGGCTGGGGTAATTTCATTTCTTTGGTTACAAGGAGAGTAAGTACTGCCAGGCTTCCACAAATACACTTGAGTGACCTCCAGAAGGAACAGGTGAAGATGTGAACCCGACCCTTTCTAATCAGTTTGCTACCTCCTCCCCAAGTCCACTTCACTGAAGGTGAAGATATCCAAGATATCCAAGGTGAGAGATATCCAAGAAAAGACAGATTTCCATGAGTGTCTCCACTGAACCCGTGTTCACCCTGATGTTTAAGCCTGTTCTCTAACCTCTATAAAGAAGCCAGAAATAACATCCACCTCACAAATTTTGACAAGTGGGCCAGAACCATTACTGAACTGTTGTACAATCCAAAAACCAACAGATAAATAAAAATAAGTAACAAAAGCTGTCTTGGCCCCAGCAAAAGAATTGTGGCTCCTTACATTGTCCAAATCTTTTACATTTCCTTTGTGTCGAGTTAAGCCTTCAGAGGCCTACAACCTCAACAATTAAAATAAGGCCTTTCCCAGTTTTTGTAAAATCTTGGAAGAGGAACCACTGCAGTTTTCCATGCAGAAACAAGCTTGGTGCTACCAGACTGTCAATGTCTGAAGCTCAGTGGGTAAACAAACAAAGCTCTTTAATTCTAAGTCACAGAGCTGAAATTATTATGAATAAAATAAGGTGGTCCCAAGGCAATATCCATTTCATATATATATATATATATATATATATATATATATATATATATGTGTGTGTATATATATGGTTTGGTTTTTTGGCTTTAAGTTTAAACAAGTTTGTCTTGTGATATCATCAACTCAAGGATTCTGCTGGGGGCTCCCAAGTGGTTCCTGAACACTTCTGGACAGACTCCATCCCACCTCCACTCACTCTGCAAGGGTACAACCTTCCTTTTACAGGCAGCACTTCTACTGAACAATTGCATTGGTTCAAACCTAGATCATGTAAGAAGCAATGGTAGAAAAGGAGCCAAATCCATCTCCAGAATGCAACCTGTTACAGCAGACAGCTTCCAGCACCCTGCAAAGGACATCCTGCTTTTCCCCCATCTGACAGTGGCCCCATAAAACATTTCTTGACACCCTCTCAACTTGAAGACACAATGTGTTGTTCCTTCACTGATTATCTCAGAATGATGAAACAATTCAAATACTGTAAAAGCATTTTTCCCCCCAAACTCTGTTAGGACAAACAGATATTATGTGTACAACCAGTGTGCTGTAAAATGCCACAGGCACCCATCTGAGTAGCACTTTTCTTAAGGACAAAAACACTTCTGTGATTATTTTTATGGCATATCTTTTTAATAAAGCTTTTTTCCTCTTTTTTTTTTTACCCTTTTGAATTAATAGCCTGTCACAGCCACAGCACCATATCTCTTTCAGTTTTAAGTGCTTAACAGTGAGGAAACATTCTTAGAATTTGTTAAACTCCAGATTTGATTATATGTCATTAGTACAGCCAAGGAAAAATTTTGATACATTAAATCCCTCTCTAGGAGACAAAAACATTAGCAATGAAAGGCACTCTTGATTGTTGCTCAAATAAATTCCTCATGACCCTAATCTTAGCTCAGGTGTACACAACCAACAGCAGCTTTAAAGTAGTAATAATGCCCTTTGCACTATGTATTTTCATCATCTTTTCAGGGCAAGTTCTGGATAAATACCTCTGCAGTGACTCTGCTTCAAATGGAGAGGAGTTTAATTTTACAAACTTTCTTGTTTTGCTAAGTATCAGCTGTGGTCCACACCCACACACAGTTATCCCTAAAAATGACCAACCTTGACTCATTATGTCCTGTCAATTTGGAAAGCTCAGGTGGAATAATTCTGTTTAATCTAACTGTGGTGCAATGACCTCGGTCAGCAGCCAGACACCCAGCCAGGCTCAACAGGACAAGGGCAGGAAACAGAATGTAACATCTTGAGTCAACACACAGAGAGTAACTTACCAGTTATGTCACGGGTAAAACAGACTCATCTTGAGGGAAAATAATGTAAATTATTGACAATTAATTTAGAATGGGATAGCAAAAAGCAAAGAGAAAATGATTGAAATAATACCTGCCCCCCACGTCTCTTCCCAGGCTCTTAGCTCCCAGCTCCCTCCCCACCACTCTGACTCTGCAGGACACAGGGTGATGGGCAATGGGGACTGTGCTCAGTCTGGAACAGCTCCTCTCTTCTGCTCCATCCTCTGCACACACTTCCCCTGAGCCAGCCTGGATCCTCCCACAGGCTGCAGCCCTTCAGGAGCTACCCGCTCCTCTGTGGGCTCCTCACAGGCTGCAGCTTCCTCGAGGGCAGTCCACCTGTGTCCTCCAGGGACTGCCTTGAGGATATTTGCTCCAGTCTTCTCCAAGAGCTGTGGGGAATCTCTTTTCCAGAACTGGGAGCTCCTTCTCCTGTCCTACTCCGACCCTGATCTTCTCCCTGCTGTCCCACACTGTTTTCCCTTCCATTGGTGCAGGGCAGTGTCGTAATGCGACATGAAAAGACGACACGGACACTGCTGCTTTCCAGGTGAACAAAAAAGAGGGACTTTTATTTTCTGACTCCAACATTTATAGTTTTCCAAAAGTGACAGTGGATTGGAGGGTGACAGTGCCACCTCTCCAATGACACTGGACAGACCAAGAGTCCATCAATTCTCTCCTCCTCCATGAAAGAATGCAAAACATAAGTTGTTTACAGAACTGTGTGTGAGAAAGTTTGTTACAGGAATGCAAACATCAGAAGGCTTAGCAAAGTCTTAGAAAATGAGGGTGACAGGGCAGAGCTTTCCCCTTCCTCAAACAGGCTTTTCCTGAGGCACCACCCGCGTGGCTGTGGGCTGGGCTGTGCCCTGGAGAGGATCTCCACTGGAGCTGGCTGGAAGCAGCTGTGCCAGGCAGAGGGCAGCCCCTGGCCTTTTCTCCTAGAGGCAGCCCCTTCCCCCGGGCCATCAACCTTGCCAAGCACATGCACCCAGGAAAGAGGGATCACCACTGCCAAAACCTGTGCACTGTTCTCCCTCCGCCTCTCCATCCAGGGGAGTGCTGATGTGGGTGAGGCCAATGCTTCCCAGGCCCAGACCGACACTGGGGGCACAAAAAATGGCTTTTCCAGTCTTGCCAATGCAGCTCTGTCCAGCAGCTCTGTCCAGCACTATCAGTATGAATTTATTCTCCCTTTAAACTAACTGGAGAGAGCGGGGACCTAATAAAATCCCAGAGAACAAAATAAAACTGACAATTTCAGCACTGATACACCTCTCAGTAGTTTCTTTGTGCTTTCTCATATTTCTACAACTTCTGGGCTAAGGCGTTAAAGCAGAGAACCGTGCTGCAACACAAACCAAGTCCTTTGTGTTTTCTCTCCTGAATGATAATAGTGCTGTTCTGAGATGGTTGTTCACTCAGGTAAAAACTTATCTCCTGACCTGGCAGACACCAAGTTGCAAGAAGCAACAGCACAATAAGCTAGTCCTCTGAACTGACACCACTGCATCTCCCTTATCTAATTGACTGGCTCGTTTTCTCTCTATTTCAATGCGGATATTTCATGTCCCTCTCACTCAGTTTCAGTGCTGCTGTTGAAGTACAGGCTGTGGAGGATTCCCAGTGACATACCTATCTCTGGCTCACTCACAAACTGCAGTGTCTAACAAGGGTACCTCTGTTTCCATGGCATCTCAGAATCATCAATGGGTGGCTTGTGTCTGCACAACACAATTTTCATTCAGTGTAAAATCGTCAAACTGTGAGTACCAAGCATGCCATAAAATGCAATCCCTTTTCTGCTTAGGGTATTTACAGCTTCCCAGCTGGTCAAGGTTTGCAGTCATCCTTCTGTGCCTGGTTTTCAGGATACAGTGCAGACCCTTCACATTAATTACATATTGTTCCCTAGAGCAAAGTCACTTTTCTCTATGATTTCTCACATGCCACATGCACTGATGTCACAAAATAGATAATAAAGCATCCACATTAGATAATAATAAATTAATACATGTTCTGCTCTCTAGGCTTAGGCAGATATGCAAAACTGTGTGCTACAACAACGGAGCTGCTTGGGCTGCCTCTTATTTGATGGGTCAGCCAGGTCATGCAGAATATCACGGTAAATACCATTTTCACTAAGGACTCATTAGGGAAAAATTCATTTGCCTGTTGCCGGAGGAATAACCCTAAATGGCTCTCTTCAGCAGTATACAACTTCCCTGCTGTTATGGGGCCCTTATCATCTGCACTAACACTTTGTCTAAGGCTGATGATTCAAAGTCACATTTAGGCCCACACAGTTCAGCAAACAGTGCCTGAAGGAAAAGTGTAGGATTAGGTATTTTGACAGATGATCAGGTATTATTACTTCAAGCATTTCTAACTTGCTAAAGAAACTCAACAGGAAATTAAGAACAGATTGAATGAAGCAAACTATATTTGATTTTTCACATTCTGAGGGTATTTGATTGTGCTGGTTTTACCTGGCATACGGTGCCAGAGTATGTCAAGAATTTTCAATTCTTGCTTCTTCATTACATCCTTAAATTAGTAGCCTGAGAGTCTCCTCATATCCCTCAATGCCTTAGGATTTGTTTGTTCTTGGTTCGGGCAGCATCATAACTGATCACTTACCTAATCCTCATTATTTATGAAGTTTTGAAAAATAACACAGCCTGAGAATAAATATAATTAGGGATTTATCAACATCTGTGATATGCTTTTTTGTTCTTGGCTTCTGCAGAAATATCTGAAGAGACACAGATTTAATCACACTGGGCTGGCAATTTATTTCCCTGTTCTTGAAATGTTTTGCTAAGTACCAAAATTCATTCATAAGATAAAAATCCCTTGTGTCTTTCAGTAGTCCAAAACAAGGCCACTAAGAAAAGAGAAGTCAGTAATTTTACTATCAGCTTGAGAGTTATCACAGACACTGAACCATAAACATCTTAAAGTTCTTAATACCCTTAACTTCAATCTTCACGGAATATTTCAATGGCACCAAAACTACTTCACCAAAGCACGCTGTTGAAAAAAAACCTTTCCATTGGGACTCAGAAGAATATAAATATAACATTTTCCATGTACATGAAGTTGTTTATTACCTTTGCTTTTCTGCTTTGTGACCTGATTCAGTCACAATTCAGAACCTGCAATCATTACTGAAGACAAGAGGTTGAGTATTTCACTGCTTGCAGTCCTTACCACCAGTGAATGGAAAACAGCCTGGGACTGGAAAGTGAAAAGTTTTGCAGTGTTTTTTTGTGGTTTTTGGTTTTTTTGTTTTTTGTCAAAACCCTTAATTTAAACAAATTAATGACATTTCAGCTTGCTCTTTGAAAAAGTGATCTTTGTACCAAGGGATATTTGTTAAATATCATTTGGGGCCATTACTATCAAATTAAAGAGGAATTCCCATTATACTTCCCATTATTTTGTAGCAATAAGAAATAAAGATGTGTTAAATATGAGCATAGTGTGGGAATATTTAAATTATTTTTGTTACCAAAAAAAAATATTATGAGCTTCTTCCCAGTATCTGTGCTTTTTTTTTTTTTTTTTTTGCAAAAGCAAGTGGGATCTGCATAATGGCTGTAAAAAAATAACAAGCTAGTCATAAAAAACAAAGTCTACAAAAAGCAGCATGTGGTGGTTTTATTTAGTGTGGCTTTAGAGTTTCAGGGAAACAGATCAACATAAGTGATCAAAAGTGAATGCCAAAAAAATTTGATGCCATGAAGAAATTCCTCATACTCTTTCTTCCTAATTATCAGAAGGACACAAAAAGAGGGGAAGGTGAGACTAGATAAGAAAACACAAGTTTCAAGCACCTTAATTTTTGTTCAAATTTTGTGTTAACTTTTTCTTGTCTTCGGCTTTCCCCAGTTGTGGCAAATTTTGGGCAGGAGGGAATGGAGGGGAAGGAAAAAAAAATAGAAGGAAGAAAAGAAGAGTCTTGTCAGCATTGGTCAAAACCAACTGTAAGTCCTTGACCATCTCAGTGTCTTGAGCCTCTGTATCATCCAGCAAGTCAGAGAACTGGTTGTGCCATGTGCAGGATCTTCAGGGGAACGTAAATGAAAGAAAGACCTTGTAAAGAACAGCATTGTAATGTAAAACACTAAGCTAGGTAACTTGAGGATACCAATATCAAAAACCGGCCTGACTGATCTTGATTTACTTTCCAGATTTTCGTTTTTTAAGACTAAGATCTAGTCTAAAGATAACAAAAGCCAAATAAACTGCAGTGCAGCCAGAACTTCCTGATTTTTGCAAACAGGTGCACCTTGCATCCTGATTCTGATGCACAAATGCTCAGACCATAAAGAAAATCTGAAAAATATGCAAGCAAAACTATTATTACTTCCCTTTTCCCATTTCTGGTAAAGCCCTGATTTCTCTTTTTTCACATCTCCATTTCTGCTCTGCCTGTTTCATGACTGCATCACTGGGTCTATCATGTCCAGGGCATTTCTGTAAGGAACGGCTCCTGTTTGATATCCTCAGTTCTCCAGGGAATATCATGGACATTTTGGAGCTAGTGGCATGGAGCAGGAAAGATCCAACATCACCGGCACCTTGTAGTTTAAGAAATAAGAATAGTTTGAATCATAAGAAGCCTTTTAAAAGTCATCTATTCCAACCTCAGTTAGATCAAGTTGCTCAGAGCCCCATCCAACTTGAATGTTTCCAGGATGGGGCCAGCACCACCTTTCTGGAAAACTTGTTCCCACTTTTTTATCCCTCTCACCTGCTTTTTCATCAAAACTTTTTCTCCTACAGCTTAAAGCAATTCCCCCTTTTGCTATCACTTACATAGCCTTGTAAAATGTCCCTCCTCAGCTTTCTTGAAAGTGCTCTTTGGGTACTGGAAGGCTTCTCTGCAGCCTCCCCAGAGCTTTCTCTTCTCCAGGCTGAACAACCCCAACCCTCTCAGCCTGTCCTTGTAGGAAAGGTGCTCCAACCCTCTGATCATCTTCACGGCCCTCCTCTGAGCCCTCTCCAGCAGGTTCATGTCTTCTTTGTTTGAGGTGACCCACATATGGACCCAGTACTCCAGCTGGGATCTCACAAGGGCAGAGTAGAGGAAGAGGTTAAAATACATGATTTCAGGGATATGTGATTTAATATTCTGGGAAAAAAAACCAACAAAACAAACCAACCAACCAACCCAAAAATCCCCCAATCTCTATAAGGGGTAGAGAGAAAGGACACCCTTTAGCACTCATTATCAAATATGTCCCTCTCCAAATTGTTAGTAATCTTAATTCTGTTACACAGTATGAATAACTAAATTAAAAATCTAAAAAAATGTGAACCCTGGGTTTTGAAGGACAAAAAATATTTCCCTATTTGCTAATAGCCTTAATTTATTAATACATTTTGCTTAGATGGAATATGTCTTTGTATAATGTTTTCTGGCAGTACATAACCAGATGCTCACTAACATCCCTTGGACAATTTGACTTCCATATGTGACTTTCCTTATGCTTTTCTTGCAAGGCAATTACCGTTCATTCATCAAATGACTGTCTCATGGAAAATCCAAAGCCCTTTCATTCCTCACCTTATGTGCTATTTCCCCTCCTCCTGCCCTTCTCCTCATTCCAGTGGATTTTTAAAAGGACAGCTTTCACTGACAGAGAGAAGGAGCACATCTTTTTTCTCCTGGCTCAGCCTCTCACAACCCTTGCCCAAGATGGTCAGACACTTCCTCACACTGTAGGTGTTTCTCAACTAAAATTTCAACCTTCTTCAGGAGGAACCACAAGCTGAGTGAAGCAGCAGGTGACCAGCAGCAGAAGGCCAAGAGTTGCCACACTGCACACACCTTCCTTTTGTCAGAAAGAACATTCAGGACATGTCAGGATGAGTTCATTCAGAGCTAGTCCTGGGGTGGGTGCTGGTGGAAAAAAAATGTAGAGAAGCAGATATGGATGTACTGACACCACAACACATTTCAAAGGCTGTGTTTCTGGCTGAGACTAACCATTAAAATAAATTAAAAAAAAATAAAATCATGGCCTAGCCTCAATAAAATATTCAATGTTTTGGAAAACTAATAAACTTTGTCTCCATCATAACTGATCTCCTCCCATGCTTCTGCTGTTGAGCACAAACAGCACAGCTCATAACAAAAAAAATCTTTTAGGGTTGACAGTGCAGCACTGCTTCTTGTAAGGCTCCTCCAAAAGCACTAGGTCCATGCTCAATTTGATTTTCTATTAACAGGACCATTCTAACCCTCATGTCACTACTAAAATTTTAAGTTTCTATGAATAACATCCAAAAAGGTCAATCTCCAGTCTTCTAAACTTCATTACTCCTGGAGTGTTAGGCAGCTGTCATTTCCCTCCTCCACAAGTCTTCCTCACTAACTTGAGCCTCTCCCTACCCTAATTCCCTTTTAATCCTGTAAGAAAAAGGCATTGACTGAACTTGCAAGTGCTTCACTTAACAGAGGCTGATGGGAATTGCCATTGTTCTGCCAGACTGCTCCAGACAACATCCTTAATCTCTGTTTTTGCCTGTCACTTCACACTTCTTATTTCCTTTTTCCCTCTTCAGTTCATGTAACCAAATATCAACATACACTCTGATTTTTATCTCTTCTTTGCTGAATTAATATATGTACCACACCTGAGGTACACATCTCTATGTCTGTGTGGAAGTGAAGTGAGTGTATTTTTTGTGGTTACGATATTTTATGAAAATCCCTTTGCTGGGATTTTCTTCTCCTGAGAAGCTGAAGGGCCTCAGCTCCAAGTGTGAACAATTTGTGATCTGCTGCTGTGGGATGCAGCAGGTGCTTCCTCCATTGCTCAGTGTGGGATGTTTCTGCTTGGTGGCCAATCCAGGGGGCAGCAGCTCTGGGACTCTCTGGAGTCACAGAACTTTGTTATTCATTCCTTTCTATTCCTGCCTCGCCTTCTGATGAATCTTTCTCTCTGTTCTTTGTAGTGTAGTTATAGTGTGGTCTTTTTAATGTAATATATATCATAATATAATAAACCAGCCTTCTGAAATGGAGTCAAGATCTCTCCTTCCCTTCACCAAGTCCTGACTGTCCAGAAGACCACCACATCAATTTTTCTTGCGTTGTCACACTGCCGAGGACTACAGATTCCTTATCTTTGACTAGGATTAATAACCAGAATTATGTGAAGGAGCACATACAACCAGCTTCCACCTCAGTCAGTAAATAACCTTCAGAGTTTTCTTAATTATGTCTGGCCAACATACGAGTGACAACTCTCTGTGCCCTTGCACACCTTCCAGAACACCCTCCCAAGAAGAGATTTGAAAACATGCATCCCATATCTAAATATAAAGTGAAAGATGTCAGCTCTATAAATTACTTCAGGAAGACAGAACGGAAGGAAGATTTAAATGTAAGGATGAGAGAAAATCTGTGTGCATCAGGCAAAGGATGTACAGATACACAACTGGATATCTGTATGTATCTATAGTAGAAACATCTGCTGGCTCTTATTGCTGCTTCTCTCTTCTTCTATTTCCATTCATTTGCTTCCTAGCCCTCTTTATTGAATGTAGATGTTCTTTCCTTATTATTATTTTTCATATTTGATTATAAGCTTCCAATAAAAGGAAAGGATAATTAATATATGGTTTCCTCTAATCTCACCAGAACTACACTTTAATGACTAAGTTTCAAGTCGATTCTTAACATTTTAAATTGTTATTTTTAATAATAAGCATTATATACAGGGGCTTGCTCATTAGACAGGCCTGTATTACTGTAGATCTATTTATAATCAACAGCTGGCTCCACCTAGTGTCCTATTAATTCATCAGTGAAAGAGAAAGCTAAAACCAAATACCAGAGAGAAGACAGAAACAAACTATAAAATCACTTGTCAGCTGGGTGATGGCCACAGGCAGCATGAAGTTGCAATTCCTGGCGTCACAGGGAAAAGACCTTTTTAAGTAACTACTGCATGTTGCTTGCCAGCCAGCTCTCCGGAGACGCGAAGAGCCTAAGCAGCTTCAGGAGTATAAATATAATACATGCAATTTAAAACAGTTTCACTGCTGCCCTGAAGAGGAGAATGAGACTTAAGCTTTTTATAGGGGTTACTCTCTCTATGGTTTCACCATGGTCAACAATGAGAATGTATTGTTAAAATTAATTGAACTTCTATGAAATAGAATAACATTTTATTTTCATCAAAACTACAGAACTATTTCTGGGTATTCATACCCCCCAGTGATCCTCTCTGGTAATGAGTACATCTCCCCTCCCAGCAGTTGCAAAATAATTTAAAATGTCTCTTGTAGATGATCAAAACAGGGAAGTGCTCAAGGTAAATAAGACTAGCTATTAGTTTCACTAATCCTTACATTCAAACTTTCCAAAGGCTGGTTCACTGCTGTCTCTCTAGAAACATCTATCTTTCTAAAACTGTTACAGTTTTCCTCAGCAACATTTAGTCTTTAATAGTCAGATCCCTGTCGACAAGACAACACAGAGTACAGCCAACAAATTTAAGATAAAGTCAGAAAAGTGAAAATCCAGTTTGAAAAGCGATTTCTTGATTATCACCTGTGAAAAAAACTACAAATCTAATGAAGAATGGAGTTTACATAGAAGAAAGCATTTTGTAAGGCAAAATAATACAAGTAATCTAACAGAATCCTAGCCTGTGAGCTATCAAGCAGTGTTTGAGTGGTTGCTGAACCTTCGAATAGGAAGAAAGAGAATGCCTTACATTTACAAAGCACTACTTTCACTTCTGTAATCGAGGGCGATCCACGCTGATAGAGCTGACGTCTGTTTTAAACCTGCTCCTATCACCTGTTCAGAGCTGCTTAGCCATTTCACCCTAGTGGTGATAAAATATATTTCAATATGTACAATATACACTTAATGACTGCTCACCGTGACAGAGAGGGAGAATATGTATGCTGTGGGGGGAGAGGTGGACAGGAGGAAGGATCATGTAATGAGACAATACCTACACCAAAGAAAACACCTGTAAATTTTCTCAAACTCTCTCAAAATATTCAGTTAAAAGTTATGCTCGTGACCCATCCAAAGTATTCACAGCTGAATTCAATTATTATATGAAAACCTCACAGTGCAACACAGAACATGAATTTAATAAAATGCTCACAGAAATGCTCTCTAATGCTTAAAAAAAAAAAAGAGAATACTCAAGTTCTCAACAGTTAAGCAGTTACTGTCACTTCTCATTAACAGCTTTCAGAATCCTGTCTGAAACAAGTTGATACAGAGAAATTAAGAACAGTAATCAAGCGAGAAATGACAGACCAGCTGGGTAGGCATCAAGTTGGCAAAACGTGAATACAGTTCAATAGCTGAAACAGATGCTGGAGTTGTTGAGAAACCCTGCAGGAGATATTGATGTATTTTCTTTATATAATTCTGAACAACCGGATAAATGTCAAGAGCTAAAAACTGATGGGGAATAAAACCTGTCGTAAAAACTAACTGTAAAGCAGAGACATGCAATAATATCCTTCCATTATACCAGAGCATTCAGAACATGCATCTTCATTTCCTTGGAATTCCTCAATATGCCAATATATCAATCAGAGCTTGCTAGTGAAACAGAGGGAGCTTTCCCCAGTCTTGTTTCACATTTGTTTGTTTCTATCTACCTGAGGCTTCAGAGACTTAGAAAATACTTTATTCTTCAGTCTCATCCTAACAGAATACTCTCTTTCAAGCAAGCAATTCCCGGAGCTCGCAGGCAAGCAGGAAAGAAAGAGTAACACCAGCATAAATGAAACTGCAAAATCCATTTTGCACGAGGAATTTTGTTTTCAGAGTTTCCAGACCCCAGCAACAAATCCTCTGTCATCAGTGACAGCTCATTCTAGCATATGCTTTGTCATGGTCAGTTTCTAATTACATTCATAATGATGCAACAGCTTTGATAATCCTACCTTCCATGCCAGCTGCTTTTCTTGTCACTCCATCATGCCAATAAGTTGGCTGCCGTAACAAATCAAGATAGTGCAAAACAGCATCTTTCCCCTGCATCTGTCATCTTCCTGAAAGCATTCTATTACTGCCGACTGCTGGGAACCAGAAAGTCTATTTGAATTCCAGCAGCTCCCCTTTCGCATGATTCAAGTTAGGTTAGGTGGGCATGCCTAACATGATTCTCTCCATCATTTATTATGCAGCTGCTACGCCGTCGGTGTGGTAACCACTCTGACTTTATCTGATACGTCAGTCTTGCAAACCCCTACCTCCGTGCAAGCCCACGAGCCACAGAAGCATCTTGCATTTAATGAGCATTCTCCCTGCCTAAAGAGAGTGCATCTGTAAATCTGTTTCAAATCCTGCTGCTTGTATTGTCCTCTAAGGCTGATGCAAATGTTTGGAGATTTTCTCTCTTTTTTTATCCTTGCGTTTTTTCTCTTCAGAAAGCTCTTCAT
This sequence comes from Motacilla alba alba, assembly GCF_015832195.1. Taxonomy (NCBI): domain Eukaryota; kingdom Metazoa; phylum Chordata; class Aves; order Passeriformes; family Motacillidae; genus Motacilla; species Motacilla alba. The sequence continues at coordinate 114,843,054 of NC_052016.1, forward strand.
GCACGCTTGAATTATTCAGCTTCAGCTAAACGTTTGCTGATTTGTGTCCAACCAAACAGCACCTTCCCGTTGAAACTCTCTGCTCGAAAGCTACTTCTGAATAACAGTGCTGTGCGTGCAGGCTCTCAACTCTGTTTCATTTTGAACATGGCTTTTACAGCTACACCTCAACAAATGCATTTAGTTCTTTTCATGCAATGAATAGCTGTCTAATGAGGGAGCTGTACATTTTTAAGCAATTTATCTAAGCCTATCTGTAGGTGACACTTGCTTTTTGTTCTTTATACATTTTAACAGTAAGTGGATAGCTCTGTTACAGCATCTTGATATTCTTAAAGTGGTAAGAACACCACCATGAGCTGCTTTCTGCCAGCCTGTGGAGGACACTTTCAGATGACAGAGTTTGCTTAACTGCTTCTGAGTATCGTGAATTAAAGGGATAGGGCTGTTTTGTTGTCTTTCTATTTATATTTTCTGTTGAGCAGGGGAAAAACACGCTTGCGTCAGTGATTTCAAAAGAGTATTAATAGAAATTGACATCTACACATCAATCATCCTCCAAGTCAAATTAGCTGTGTCTCCTCCCACCACTTCTGCCTGCAGTTCAGAGTCAAGGCATTTCATCTTTAATGTGTCTGGTTGCTCATAAGCTGAATAAACAACCCCAGCCCCATGGTGGAAAGTTTGAATACCTGTGAGAGAAAAAGGTAGAGCAAGGACTATCCCTGGAGTAATTCCTCCTTCCCCAGCTTTTGCACAATGGCAAAAGAGGAGAGAGGAAGGGGAAAAAAGGCAGAGTCCCCCAGGAAAGATTTCTCTTGTGGCAGCTACCAGCTCAGCATCTCTCACCAGTTCTCGTAATCCCGGCCCAAAAGACTCAAGGGTTTTACTTAAGCCTGACTTCTTTACTCAGATTATATGTACTGAACTTTTCTATGGCTTGCAATCCCTCCCCACCCTGACAGCCCCTTCCTCCCCCACAAGTTTTGAATCTCAGTTAAGTTCCTCAAGGTCTTGGCTGTGAGAAACAAGCCTGAAAACATGAGTTCAGGGGAGCTCCAAGTCACAGAAAATAAATGGTGAGGGGGGCAGGCGGATGAGGAAACGAAATAAACAAAAACCAAACCAAAGCAAAAAATAAAACCCAAACAAGCAAACAAAAAATCAAACCAACCAAACCAAAAAAAAGTAAATCCCAAAAACAAACCAGGAAACAAGATAAGAGGGTTTCCTATTTTGCAAATCAAGTAGAAATAAAAAATCAGAACATCGGATATCCTCCTCTAGGACTCCCACAGGGGTGTTGCCAGTGGGTGCCCCCGGCACGGCACTCGGCAGAGACCCTGGGCAGAGACACAGGTTGCTGCTGGGCTGCTGAATGCGAGAGAGCTCCCAGCCCTTCTGGGAGGGATCTGCCTCCCTGCTCTCGCCCACATCCAAATGGCACAGCTGACACCTGAAGGAGCTAACGTAGCATGGCGCCGTTTCTATATGTGATACTGTATTTATCCCTAGCATGCTGCCAGAAAATGCCTTTTTAGAGATTTCATGTAAATAAAGTAGAATCACTACATCTGTTCCTCTGTCTGTAGCAGCACGCATCAACAAGCTAATTTTGCATTCAAGGCAACAGAGATAGTCCTATCATATAGTTGCAAAGTGCGCAACTATAAAGTGCCTGTCTGAAAATACTGCCAGCTCCTTCTTGTTCACAGTTCAAGTCATTGCTGAAGTGAAACAAACCAGGCAATGAATGAGGACTGACTTTGAAGTCGCCATCAATTCCAAGTACATAAAAGGATATGCTTAATATTTCACCCTTCTAGCTGCATTACGATTTCTAAATCATAGACACAGCAAGAAGGAATTTACATGGTGTTTCACCACAGAGGAGTTTGAGCACATAGATCATGTAGCTTGGATTTGCAGGGGAGATCTCAAGTACCCAAGAACTCAACGTAGGCTTAATTTCTAATTCAATGGATTTTAAGATGTGCAAGGTTATAGATGAAAATATCCAGAAAAACATTTCGTATGTTAGTAAGACAGTCAATAATGAAAAGAGAATGGGAGCATCTGGTCCAGCAAAATACACTAAACCAGAATCCTATCCCACCCAGACACCTCAGAATTACCAAAAGGAAGAGGGGGAAATGAGGGAATGATGAAAAGCATTTCCAGATATATAAGCATGACATCACGAGGAGGACCCACTGTGGTTTATCAGTACTGCCACCCTGCAACACAGCACACAGGGGAGATGTGTGAACCTGAGATACAGGTTCAGCCACACAGACATTCCCAGACACATCAGGTCTATGGGGAGTAGCCATCTTTGTTCTGGTGGAAAAAAAAACCCAAAAAACAAACAAAAACCTCCCAAATATTTTAAATTATCTTTTTTGGAGAAGAAGGAAACTGTAATACATGAGTGTTTGTATCTTTTGTGTGCACTAGCTGTATAGAAAAACAGCCCAGAGACAAATGGAGAATCTGGGAGGAGAAACCAGTATCAGTCATTCTGTCCACATACTAATAGGCCAGATTAATAGCTGGCTTTTGTCTCTAGCTTTTTCTGCATTTTTCTGCAAAAACAACAGCCGTGGTTTCTGCATATTGTGAGTGGATTCAGCATCTGCATAGATATAATTATAGCAACCCACCCATATGGAATGAATTGCTTTAGAGAGAAAGCTCCATGGGTTGCACTCCCAGAATCTACAATAACACAAATACATAATTTTTTGTCTTATACAGAACTGTCCTCAGTTTGGAAAAAGCAGAAATAAATGACAAGTGGAAAAACACTCATCAAGTGGTGTTCTGCTTCTTATGGTACTGAAAACTTTGTAGGCAAAGAAACTCCAGCCTGTTTGGGTGACAGCTCTCTTCCTGTTCCATCTACAGCTTATGGCAGTGACATACATATTTGTTTTAATTGTTTCACTGCTACCAGAGGGACTGATTGGTGCATTCAGGGTGCTTGAGTTTTACTGTGGTGGTGTGTGCACATGCCAGGAACAACTAAGATACCTTGTAGAGCCTCCTCTTGATGCAATTTCTTTTATTTTTTTTTTTTATTTATCTCTTTGGAAGCAGCAGTGACTCTGATCAAGCAAGAGTAAATAATGGATCACTGAAAAATAGGTAGCAAGCAGATTGGCCTTGACCTTCAGCTCTACACGATGCTCTACATAATGCACTCTCTCCAGTGTGCAGAAATGAATGCTGATTTTGCTTAGCAAAAATTGTTCATTTGTTTTGCTAATACATCTCCTGAAGAAAGTCAATTTCTCTTCCCTTTTTCCCTGCCTCCCATTATACTTAGGTACTTCATGCCTCTCCCAGTGAACAACTAATTCAATCGATCAATCATGCAAGAAAATACGTTAATGATATACTGTGCATGTTTAGATTAATAAACGCCTCCAATAAAAGCACTGGGAAGTTTGTTTGGACAACACAGACAGGCATTATTATTTCTTACTGGTAATCATTCCGTATTAACTACTTTTCAATTATAGGATTTCTGATGTATAAGAGTAATCTGTGCATAAACAGTCACTTTCCAATATAGTTAGACACATCAGTACTTTCATTTTTATGGTAATATTTCAACCGTTTGGATAGGATAAGTTCTGGCAATTTCAGCAAACATAGCTTTGACTGCTCAAGATTTTAAAAAATTACTACAGACAAGTTTATGAAAAACTGAAAATTAAAAATGCATAAATGCCACGTCTCTGTAAACCAGAAGGGCAGTGCCACCATCCTCTCCACATGGATGCTTACAAGCCCTTACCAAGGGAAAGGTTCAGAAGCCTCGTCAAGCAGACATGCCACGGTGTTGGCCAGAGAGGTTTGACACGTGTACGTCTCAAGTCATCCAGCCAGGAACATGACAGACATCGTAGGAGCTGAAAATTTCAGGGGCTTAAAAATTTTTGCTCCCCTGCACCACAGCTTATCCAGGTTTTTTTTTTTTTTGTGCAGAATTCACCTTTGCTTTTTTAACTAAATCTCAGGTATATGAAATTCAGCTAGGTTCAGGCATTTGTCATAAGATGAAAGCTCAAAACACGCTGATCTCAAAATGTGTTAGGAGGACTCATGACCAACCTTTTGGAATAAGATTGATCATGTTTATGGCAACTTTTTTTTTTTTTCAAAATTTTATTACACATGTACTTACAACAATAATAAGCAGTGATTTCCTCAGCAAGAACAGGATTTCACAGAACAGGACAATAAAATGTTATTCACAAAAAAATGCTACAGAAACAGTTCTCTGAGATGCAGAGCACAGCACACTAAAAAGTGGATACTCTACATTAATTCTGAATATTGCTGTGTGATATAGTCATCTGAACACTGCTGCAAACGTGGATAATATAATCTCTCACGTGCAGTAACTATTGAGGATTTTTAATGTCAACCTCTGCTTAGGTCTACAGATAAGCCAACAGACAGTCTGCATTTGGTTCTCACATAGCATATGTATTTCAGTGACACTGAATTTAAAATAGTAGGTTCTAGCAAGAAAAAAATAAATCTGGTTAACTCATTCTCCAAATATTTAACACACATCAGGAAGCAGAAACATGCAGTTTCCCTATTTAACACTCAGAGAATTAGTGACTTTGAACTCTTCAGCAACTGCTGCTCATCTTCCTCCTTAAGCAAGGCTTACATGTTCTGTAAGCACAAAACTGAACAGTGACATGAAGTTCATGCTAATTACATAAAACATGTATTTTGTTCTCTTACAGCTCTTTTTAAATCAGACTGATGTGAGCTACAGAGCTTTAACCTTCTTCCATCTATACCCTGACTTCTTCAGAAAAATACATAGTTCAGCAGTGCTGCACTTGAAATAATTACTGACTTAAGCACTTTCATTTGTTCATTCTTTCTACAGTTGCAGCCCATGTATAAAATGATGTGTAACAGATGTATCAGTAATTTAAAAAAAAGTCAAAATTTGTCGGGTTCTCGTGCCCCGGATTGGGGTGACCCCGAGAGATGGAAAAGTCTCTGCTCCAACCCGTGCCTTCAAAGAAAGACTCAGCAGTCCTCTGTTGTCCGGTCTCAAGGTTGTTTATGGTTGGTTATCTCAAAGATTCTTCTCCTGAGCTGCTGTCCCCGTTCAGCAGGTCAGACAAAGGCACACTGCCCTCCCAGGGGCTGCTGCCATCTTTTATATCACACATTACGTGTTACATGTTTATACCTTTTCCCCAATGCCTACTATCTATATTGAATGGTGACTTTCTACTCTAAACCAATCTGTGAGTGCCAACATCACCAAAGACATGGAGGCTGGGAAGGAGAAAGAAAGAGGACAGGGCACACCCAAATCCCTCCATCTTAGAACCCCTGACCCCCATGTACAAAACCTGGACCCCTGCGTACAAGGCTTAAACCCCCCTGTACAGCACTCAGAAACCCTTCCTTTCACTTCGTGACTACTTCTACTGCAATACCTAAACTTGTGTGTGTGGCTTGTAATTCTTCATACAGAGTTGGTGATTTGCTCCACGGGCTCAGATCCAAACCCCACGTGTGTCTTTGGCTGCTGCCAGGGTCTCAGAGCCCCCTGCCAGCGGCTCTGGCCATCCAGGGCACCCAGAGGGATGTCCTGGGTTCCCACAAAAATTAATTCAATTCAAAACAAAGCCAAACCTCCCAGATCTAGCACACACCTGACAGCCTGCCCTTCTGTGCAGCCCGTGGGCTGGCGCTCAGCTCGCTGCGGTTTTGACTCCATCAGCACTCTCATCTGGTACAGCTCTCCAGCAAAGCATTCCAAGTTCCTCTCAATTTTCACCAAATGCAGATGATTGTCACACAAGCTAAATGAGGGAACTAGTTCAAGAGCAGTTGGTCAATAAATGTTTTGGAGATCACACGCTTTGAAATGTGTTCTATTGGTTCCTTCTACTGCTTCTGCAGATATATTCTGCTTTAGTGGTATTTCCAATCCACAATGTATTGGTTTTCCGATGGATCATTAACCAGCTGGCAACATGCATACGACAGCTATATATAACAAAATAATTAAAGCAAATTCTGCCATATTCCCAATTCCTGTAATAGCTCAAACTTGTTTTTTCTTTGATAATTTTTTCCTGAATTATTTTCTTATGTTGTTTGAGTTGCATTAATATTAAAACCAGATTAATATTGCTGATGAGATTGCAACTGCTAACGCAAATCCAAAATCTCCAAAGATGGCAACTTGAGTTCTTAACAGGCAACACTTCTAAGGTTTTGCCTTCCAGTTGAGGCTTTAAGTTAAAATCCCAGGCAACTCTGTGACACATGTTCATTAAACACCAGTGACTGAGAAAAACCCCAGCCATTCCCTCAAATAACAAAGCAGGCACCCCAAACAGAGAAAACTTAACCAAACCTTTTAATCTGTTAAATTTTCCCAAAACCCTCAAAAATATAGGATGCAGAAAGTAAATCCCTTAATACTCAGTGAACAAGCCTGGCCACAGAGTCTGGGGCTCCTGTTGCCTGGATTTCTGCACATGTCAGCAGTTGACTTTGGAACAGTTTCACCCATTCCTGGGATAAATACCATAATGAGAGCTCAGAATATTAAAATCTTCACATTTTCTTTTCCTGTAACAGGAAATAAAGCTACACAGCAACATTAGAAGGTGTTTTAATATATATTCTAAATTAAAACAAAATAAAATCCATGATGGTTGCCTTCCACTTCACAGCAGACTTACTGCCTTGGAAAGGAGAGTTCTCCCTGAGGCGTCCAGGGCTCTAGCCACAATGCAAGTTAACAGTGGGGGCCACAAAGAAAAGCCTCTTATACCTTTCCTACCCTCTCCTGTCAGCAGAAATTACATAATCCATAGTTTTAACCCCTGTCATTGAATAATCTGGTTTAGCTTTGGATGTTTAAGACTGGATGTCTACTATTTTGTTATAACATGCATAAAACACAGAAGGACAAACTGGACTAAGCCAGCCTGGTTTCTCTGGAAATTAATGTATACACAAAAAAAGCGCTTCTAGTCACGGGCTCAGGGGATTTTTGTGTGTGTTTGTTTTTATATGGGATTTGAGATAAAAATCTAAACGTGAAACAGAAGTTGAAGTCACCATCCACAGCTGTTAGTGCTCAATACCCTTCTCAACTTCAGCACAGAGGCCTCGAATGCCCATTTTTCAATGAATGTCCTTTTTCATTGAAAGTTTGAAGGAGACACTGTGCATATTTTTATTTTTTTTAATCTCCAGAAGAGTCGCAGAACAGTGAATTATTTGGGCTGCCCTGTAGGCCCTGGTTAAAAGGGCACACAAGAGTAACTTAGCAGCAAGAACCTTTTGTCCCTCAGCCAGAGCTGAAAGCAGATTTAGGAGAAGGTGAGACCCTTAAAGAGCCAGTTCTCAGGCAGACAGGAACTGGGGAGCCCCACGGCCTCAGCCCTCCCAACCCCACACCTGTGGTGGCCCGGGGGCACATGAGACCAGGAGCACATTCCAGACAGACAGGAAGGACAGAGGAAGAAGTGGCTCGCTGCATTGTGACGGGGAGATTGATGCATAGCTCACAGATTAGTTAAATTAGTAAAACTGTGGCCTAATTAAACCCTCTCTCCTGCACCTTGTCAAACTTCCAGCATATCTGGGACACTGAATGGCACCAGTGAGCAGGGTGGCAGCTGCCAAGGATCACTTTGCCTGCCAGGCTTCATTTTTAACACTGTTTTGCATAATATCAGAGTGCAATCAATTTTGTATTGTATCAGTACAATAGCCGAGATTTTGATTATATCAACAAAGTATATAAAATAGCTCAAATTTTAGTTAAAACAATTACAAAAGGTGAATTCTTAAACCAGGCATTGCACATGGAAACAAGGTGTTGTGTGAATACATGTACCCTGAGCAATTAATATTTTTTTAACTACTTATAATTCAGGGCATATTTACTAAAATTATGAAACAGGGTATTACACTACTTGATTCAAATTATTTTACATTACTGACCCTTTTTATGCAAAAAAATGTAGAATTTAACAACCTCATTATCACCAGAAAGTATTTATCTTGCAAATTTCCCAGAAAAATATGAGTTCAGTTGATACAAAGAGAATACCAGTTCCAGTAAAAGTGACAGACACCTGCATCAGCTCACACTTCAATGGGGTGACCTGCAACATGTGGATGCTGCCACATGCAGCATCCCCCCAGGTTGTTTTGGAGTTACTAGATCTGGTCCAAAGGACAGGAAATTGTACAAAAAGGCAAGTAAAACAGTATCCCAGGCAGCAAACACAGAGACTGCATAAAGAAAGGTTCAGCACACACATGGCACCCTAGCTCCAGCATGCAGTTCAAAAATGTTAGCAACAGCAGCAGCACCCGGGAAGTTTTAGTGCCTTCCTCTCATCCAGATACTCAGCAATTCCTGATATCTGCCCTTTAGAGAATAGCAAGTACCCAAATTTGCAGTGGAATCAAACCTGCCCAGAATGCCAAGGCCATCACTGTCACCGTGCTTGTCTGTTTGGGGTGGTCATGACTGAGGACTCACTGTTAGACTTCTCTTTTTATTCTAATTCATGCCTTTTGCCTGCCTTCATCATTCTAGCTTTAAACTCCATGCATTTTTTTTTCTGCGCATAGCCACCCAAAAACACTTTGGGTTAAGTTAGGAAAACCTAGAAGAGAAAGATGTTTCAACACCACGGTGCACACAGGTTTCCTGCCCAGGAATATTAACTGCCCTTTCCCATAAGGTCCCACTCGCGTCTTCTCTCAACAGGAACAAAAAAAGTTCAGGAAAGATGCTTCCTTGATGCAGGCACAAAGCTTCCTCATAACCATTTCAGGCTCATCCCTGTCTGACTTTAACATATACACGGCTGGAGTAGCAATAGGCGTTGCCATCAATATATTCCTGAAACTGTCTCCATGCCTGTCAGCTCTTCCCAGTTCAACAGACTTGAGTAAAAGCACCATTCTTCTGCTTCTTCTCTGGCTGGAAAAATGGGGCTACATTAGAGAAAAACATCCTTTTGCAAACCACCAAGACACTGTCGTATCAGCACTTCTGATAGGAGCAGAAGTCAGCTCTTGGCTTCCAGGAACAGTTTTGGCCAAGAGCCTAAATCGGCATCCACTCCAGACAGAAAACCGGGGAGAGGGGAAAGGGAAGGAATGCCATAAAGCAACTCTTTTCCCCATCTCAAGCAGAAAAAGGAACTAAGAAATGCTCTGAGGCCTAAATCATGTGTGCAGTTTTACAGCTAGACCCTTGAGTAATATTGAATACTACCACAGTTGCAGGTTCTCTCTACACCTGCACATATTTCTTGTATAACCTTTTTCCAAAGATGGTTGCTCAAACAGAGTTCTACATGTGCCTACTGAACCTGAATGAAAAAAAAAATCACTTCATTAGTGTAGTGTGGCTAAGGGACAACCTGAGTTAAACCAAAGGCAGAAAAACAGTCATGAAAATATAAAAATATAGGTCTTTAATGAAGTAGCTTAGTTTTGTCACAGTTTATCACTTCATGGAAAATGCTGCTCAACTGAATGTATTATGTGAGTACATCAGAAGTTCTCTTAATTTTTAAGCAGACTGTGGATTGAGAGTGACTCATTTGCTGTGAGTATTGGAATACTTGATCTTTAAAATGTGTGATGTGGATGGGAAGATGTGACAAGATATAGTTTCTTTTTGCTCTACGGGATAAGTGTAACACAGTCACTAGAACTTTACAAAAAGCCCTAGGGCTCTGAGTCTCTGTGTGAAAGGACTTGAAATTTACGGTGAAGCAACAGATAAAGAGAACCTTGAAAACATTAGGGGACTTTTTTTTTCTTTTTTTCTATCCTGGGATACTTGTGTGCTTTGCCTGAGGCATCATTCCAAGAAAAGTTAGGCAGCTGTAAGATTTATTGTCTGGGACCAGAGCTTAAATGCAATTTTCTCTCATCACATTCACACAAAGATATTGCATCTTCCTGCACCTTCCTAGCTAAGAATGGCATATTTAATTGCTTCTGTGACAGGTTCTGGATGGGGATTTTGGGAACTCGCTTCTATCTCTGTGTCAAGTAATGCCACAGCACTGTGCACAGTTCCACTCCCAGTGAGCATACTAAAGTGTGGAAACCTAAAATTTGTTTATAAGGAGCACTGATGTGAGCAAAATTTGATTGCTTGAATGTTTTCAGAAAGCAAAACACAGAAGTCAGACAGTGCCTAGAGCAACTGCGTTTGAAATCAAGGGAACAAATCTAAGAATTAGAAAATCTTCTAGCTTGGGTAAAAATACCCAAGTTCTAAATGACTTTTAAACCAAATCAGTAAATGGTATCAATTATGTCCTAGAACGCACTGAGGAATGGCAGTTTGTTAAACTTTAGCTGGATGTGGCCTGGAGCCATGGGACAAGGAGTAGTGGTTTTAAACTAAGAGAAAGCAAATGCAGTCTAAATAAAGGAAGACTTTTTTTTCTTTAAGGGCGGTGAAACACTGGAATAGCTTGCACAGAGATGTGGTGGCTGCCCCATTACTGGAGACATTCAAGGTCAGGTTGAATGGGCTCTGAGAAACCTGATCTGGTGGGACAATTCACTGCTCCTTGCAGGGGGGCTGCACTAGATGACCATTAAGGGTCCCTTCCAAACCAAGTAATTCTATGGTTCTATAATTATAATGCCAATTGTTAATAATATGCAATTATATTATTAAATAATTGCTTACACATATATCTATTTCTCTACACACAAATTCAAAATGTCAACATTTCTCAGATGGACACATTTCTCCCTTACCCTTCGGAGCCTCCAGTTTGCTACTGACTAGAACATGGCTCACAAGAAATGCTGAATGGACAGACCAGAATCCTGACTGGCTGCACCCCCTGGCAACCCAGGGCACACAGTCTCACATTTCTGTTCTTAGCTGACGTTATTTGAAAAATAAATAAATAAATAAATAAATAAATCCAGATGCCTTCATCAAAAGCTCTGGCAGCGGCCTCCTGACACCCTGACTAAAATAAAATTCAAATATTAGACTAAACACAGCCAAGAACTACATCAGGTTTTCAGACAATGCCCAAGCTATTGGATGTGTTCAATAAATAGCCTGAAAGAGGACTGGAGAATTTCTTAAGAATAGAAAAGGAAGTCAATTGCCATGAAACTTTTACCTAACAGGTTTATCAAAACGTGCCTCCTGCTTCAAACACTGTTCCAAGCTTCCCCACAGATACTAGATAGCATCCAAGAAATTAAGAATCTGCTTTATAACCCAGGCCAATCACTATCTCTGACACTTCCTGTTGATCAAAGCCCGAGACATTTAACCCTCTTCCCTACTTTTAGTCCCATTCACCTGGAGAGAACATGGGCTGCTGACTGACCAGGCAGAACCAATGACATTTACAGGTTTCTTCCTCTATTTGTCACATCTGAATGACAGCAATTAAAATTTTATTTTAAAAAATCCCCCACTATATCTCAAATAAAAAGTTGACTACCAGAAAATACATAATAGGAAGAAGCAATTTATGGATATTATGTTTAATCCTTCATTCTTACTAATACCTTACTGCCTTCCCTGACAAAATAAATCAAAGCAACATCTACAAATTCTGACACAACATCTCTGCAAGATGATATTAAATGTATTTTTTTTTTCATATGGAGTGGTACTATGTCAATAACTGTCCTCTGAAATGGATGTTTAGGAGATTATTTCCTTGATTGCTAATGAGATGGCCATCTCCATATATTCTGATCTGAAAATACCTGTGAGTTATTGCTGCTGCTGCTGCTCATGCCTTGAGACCAGCCGGCCTGCGGCTGTGGTGCTGCGCATCATGAGCAGGGGAGTCCTGTGCTTTGCCTTTCTTCAGCAGCCACAACTGAAAATCTGCTTGTTCCAGCTTCAATCTGCATCTTTCCTCCTCTCCTGCCAGAGGAGCACATTTTCAGCGAGAACCCTGCACCCTACACAAAGCTGCCTCCTTAGCAATGCTAATGAATCACTTGCCACCCGGCTCAAGGCTACCTGTCTTTTTCCCAGTGGCACCTTCATGCTCTCAGTGCTCTGACTAGTCCTGATGAAAGGGAGGCTTAAATGAAGTATGGATTTTCCTTCAGAGGTTTTCTGAACAATATCTTCACATATTTTTAAGGGTTTGGGTTCAAAATTGCAATCAGAAAAAAGAAAAACGCTCTAAAGTAAAGAACTACATTACTTGTACTCCAGTTTTTAAGGGCAGGAGCACAGCATGGTTCTGTTTAACCCTGCAGGAGAAGAATGTGAAATAATAACAATTTTAAAAAATTATATTTTCACATTCATAACACAGTAAGAGAATGAATAATACACTTTCCTTTCCATAACTCTGGGTAGCCAGCGTATGAAACGCACCCTCTTGTTGGTCAGGCGTTGGTGATTTTAAACAAGAGGAGAAAAAAGGCTTGGAAGAAGATGATGCCATGTTGCACTGTTTCTGATCTGGCTGTCTCAGGAGTAATAATGTCTCCAGGTGCAGCCACAGCAATGCAGGCAGGAAAAAGAGATCAGGAGGGGAGAAAGGAGATGGGCCTGGACTAGTTCCTTTCTGCTGCTTCTCCTGGTTGGCACAACCTTGGGGCAAATGTTATGTCCTTATGAAAAGGCAAATGTTATGTCCTTGCCATATGAAAACACATAATGACAGGATCTCCTTCAGCAACTGTGGAGCAATGTTTGGGTAAACGAATGCAGCCACCTTCAATCACCTACAGGGGAGAGCTACAAGCAAGGATCATTGATGGAGTCGTGCCCAAAACACTCACAGAAAGCTCAGAACTAGGCTGAGATTAAGCACTGAAGATTTCCTAGAAGAAAAAACAAAACAAAACAAAAAAACAAGCCAAAACCAAAACAAACAAACAAAAATGTCAAGTATTTAAAAGGTCATAGCTGAAAAGAAAATCAGGCACTTTTTTTTTAGTAGGTAACAGAAGAAATCAGAGCCAGTTTTCTGAAACGAGCTAGAAGCTAAGTTTTTTAGAAAACATTCTGAAGGAATTTGGATTTCCCTTATTCAATAATGTTTCTTTTTCCCATAAAAATACCCCAGGATCAATTTCTACTTCACAGTTGTGGCAGTGGGATGACAAAAAGGAATGACCATGCACTTTTAAAAGAAAGCATCAAAGACATCTTCGTTTCACTGAAGCATTAATCACATAATAATGAATGCTTATGAGTCTGCAATTCCAGAGCCTAAAGTTTATTCCCATTTAAAACAAAATACTCTCCCACAAACTGTATAATAACTGCACCAAAAATTATGGGCTTTGAAACTAGAGTCAAGATTCATTGAAACATGAAATAACTCATCTGCCATGGGAAAAATCTAATTGAGATTAGGGAAAAGAAGAGCTTAGTAAGAAGAATTGGATTCAGAAAAAAAAAGCAAGGAGACAAATCACAATTGATTAAGGGAAGATCATCTCAGAATTTATACTATCTCAATTTTTATATCTCTGAGTGTTTTGGTGATCAGATATGCTCCCACCTTTCTAAGAAGAACAATTCCATTTTTACCAGAACTAACCATAACCTTTTATGCCTTTTTAAAATATATTTTTCCTGCAAAAAAGTAATACACTTAAAAGTACCAACATATTTTCTAAAAACAAAAAACAAGGAAACATTGACATCATTGATTTATCTTGATAGCTAAAACCACGTCTGGAGCTTTTCTCCATGCTTTAACTTGGCAATTTTTCATGTTTCAATGGGAATTTACAAACCTTCAAGATGAGAGAAGGGTGCTGGGTGTTAAAAAAAAGAATAAGTAGGAGCTTTAAAATTATCAGTCTATGACTTTTTTTTTTTTTAAAACAACATATGTATTGAGGGGAAAAAAAAATAAACCAATCCAACAACAACAAAAAAGCCCCAAATCAACAAAACCTAAACCTTAAAAAGGAGAGGAAATAACAAAAAATAAAGCTCTTAAAGCTCTGACACAACTCTGGGTCTAGTTTTGGTCCAGTCACTTCCGTGTAATATGAGCTCCTGATGTTGTCTGAGTCAGAAAAGCAAAGACAACCCCCTTCCTCCCAAGGTGTTTACAGCTGAAAAATCCTGAACCTGACACTCATAAAGCCATCTCAAAACTAATGGCAGGATATATAATTTCAGTCAGATGACAGTTATTACAACAGTATACTGACAAGATTCATGCTGTCTATAACATGGCAGCCTCCTTGTAACATGAGCCTGAATAATTAAGTTAGAATACAACATACTGAAATACATCTCTTTTCTTACTGTTCAACAAAAGCAATGGATCTAGTCAAAACTGCAAAAAAAGACAGTTTCATGCAGATGTTTAAATAAATAATAAAACTTTGTAAAATTGAGTGTGTAAAATAAAATATGGACTCTTAAAAGTGGTGGAAGTTTTTTTTTTAACATTTTTCCTCTGGAAATATTTTCCTCTACAACAGCAATTGCTACATTTTAACATTTTGCTACATTTTAACAGGAAATATTTTCCTCTACAACAGCAATTGTTTTCTTTAGGTGATATAATTACTCATTTTTAAGATTTATGATGTAAGTTAATAAATTTTATGCTGTGATTTTTTTCTTCCTCCTTACTCGTGTATACATTTTTGAAATTCTGTGATTACAATTTACAGAAGAAAAGTCTTCCTAGGAGAACTATCTAGCACATGAATCAGTGTCTTCTTTGCTACATTAGTCTTCTGCTAAGATGAAAATTACGTAGTCTCCTTCTCATCCTGCTGGAGAAAGCCCAAACTTGAACCAATTTCAAAATTTAATAAATACAATGTAGACTAGGAAACATACAATGCTTTGTTATTTTCAGAATCATATCCCAGTAGTCACACTCTACTTGCAGGGAATATTTATTATTTTAATTTTTTCTTAAATGAGGAATCAGAATTTAAATATAAAATTTACTCAACAGTACTACTAAAATTCGACTTAGCAACCAAAACCAGATTTTACCCCAGGAGCCTCAAGTGTTTCTTCAAATTACAGTGAAATGCCTTTTATATCTGTTCCCTAACAGATATAGCAGTCGCAAAGCTATAAACCTGCTGCAAACATAACCATGACACCAGAAGGCAAACTGATTGCATCTTAGGAGACCCACACTTCCATCTAAATGTGTTTCAGTAGCAAAACTCACTTAGGCAGGTCCTGAGCCTATTTCCCCTGTAATTTCTCAGCAGGAATCAGCATAAGCAATGCTTTGATGATCATATTTCCACAGGATTACCTGCTACAGGCAGTGCCTTTCTTTGCCTCTGGACAAAATAAAATAAATTAACACATTTCTCAGAAAGGCAATTCCAAATGACTGAAGTATGTCCTGTGCCTCTGTGGGGATCTGTGCATTCCTAGGCTTTTCACACATGAGGTTGTTGCATTTTTCAAACAAACAAAAAGGTAGAAGAGCTCCCCACAGTTTCAGCAACATTTACCCCTTTGGGGGTTTTTTCATGCATCTTTCTTTTACTACCATGCTTTCATGACAAATTCCGCAGTTATTTTCCATTGCCAGAAAATAATTTTAAAAGCTCTCCTCATCCCCAAGAAGAAATCCCAAGTAGTGGGTGGCACACAGAGCCTCCACACTGGAACTCTATAATACCATGCTCTGTGCCATCAACAAATTCCTCCAAAGCTGGAGAGTCATTCTCTGCCTCATCCCAATCCGACTGGCTCCTTGTAGTTCCTGTTGACTCAAATGGTGATTGCATCCTCTCAACTCAGCCTTCAAACCAGGAGCTTCCTTTCTCCCACATCTTCCCCTGCAGTGACAGCTGAGGGTGAATTACCCCTGAAGATCGGCAGCACTGACGTGGTGATGCCCTTCTCCAACGCCAAGGGAAAACACAACTCCTGTTCCCTGTTGTTGTCACATTTTCATCCTTTTGATCAGCACAACAACATTCAAATGAACAAAGCTCGTGGGTGATGTGCGTGGTAAAAGCACAGACCCTCCCTCCCAACCGTGCTGGGGGCAGGGACCCTGCTCTGCCAGAGGAGGATCCAAGGCTGCCCCAAGGCTTGCACTGAGCTCCCCAGCCTGGCATCCCTGGCACTGGCACACAGACTGCAGGGACTCCTCTGATCTGAAAATATAAATGCCCTCAGAGAATTTAGTGATGGAATTTGACCCCTGTATTTGCACAATACTGAGAATTTCAGATTTTCGGAAAAATCAGACATCGTGGGGTTAGAATTCAGTTTGCAGTGTGATGTTCACCTTTCTTGAATTATTTAAAAATATATCTTAGAAATGTCACTTTTTTTTTTTTCCTTTACATGCCCTCATATAAACTCAGAACAATCTTTTGATTAAATTACTGGGAAAATTGGTTCTGTCATGGCAGGAAGTCTCCAACACTAGACTTGATTTTCCATCTCATCGACTGTATTTAAACAGGCATTTAACAAGCTGAGAAAACTCTCAGAGAATAAAAATCTTCTTTCTTCCCAGGGTACATGAAGCTACATATGAGTCCGACCAAAATAATTTCACTGGGGTTATTTTGGAGTTTGTACAACTGTTTGTAAATGAAACTAGACTCCTGTCCCCAGAGTGGCTTTGAACATGAACAAGACCTGAGGGGCCTTACACAGGTCCTATTTATCCCAGTTCTACAAAGGGTGAAAATAACTATTCAGTGAACAGATTCTCAGCACTCCTGTCTCAAGTTCTCAGTACTAATATCTGAGAAATCTCAATGGCATGGCATCCTCAACATTCAAAAGCATCTGTTTTTCCATCTCACATAATTAGTACTATATTTGGAATTTGTGAAACTTCAATTTCACAAGACAGAGAAATAACAATGTTAAAGAACAAGTCCTATCTAGGAACAAAATATTAATATAAATTCACATAATATTTTATGTATTTTTCTTTTCTTTGTACAATTAAACGTAAACATTTTTGTGTTTTGGTTTTTAATATAAGGCAATTCCAAAGTTTTACTGCACAGACTTAACTGAATTTAAAATAGTCTTGCCACTGAGAAACACCTTACAGAGGAAATAATGAAAAAGCCTAACTTGTTATTGAAATTCATTTAAAATATGTTACTCTTCAGCTATATACCTTCGTAGGGATTTGCTAAGAGAGATGTAGCCATCACCAAGACCACTGATAAGCACAATGAGAATTAAACATACACATGGTTAATTCTGTTAGTCAAATCATTTACACGTGACTCAGAAGTGACAGTAGGCTTGGGGAGAATCTGTCATTTAAAAAACAAAACAAAAAAGCAAAAGCCAACAAGAGAACAAAAAAACCAAACTAAAGCAGTGTCAACCAAAACAGGGTACTTGTGCTGTGTTGTCTGTGTGCTGAATGGATGGATGATTGGCAAAACACAGTGAGAAAGCAGACTGTATTACTTTTGGATGCAGCAGTTAAATATGAAAAAGGAATATTGGTCAAAACTGAGGCTGGTTCCAACAGCAAAAAAATATTCTGAAATCACAAAGATTAGATATTTTCTCAGTATACTAATGATCTACTTTGATTGGAAGCATAATGAAATTTGAGACACAAATCATCTGTTATTTTGTTTTTCCCCATGACTAGTCCTGCACAGCTCCATATTTTTACTGAGAGTGATACATTAAAAAAAAAAAAAAAAAAATTTATTAAGGTCCCATTAAAAAAATAGCCCTATTTCTAGGGTATCATCACAAATTCAGAAGCCCAGGTATGTACATGACTTTTTATACTTGAACCTCTAAATTAAATACAGTAAGACAGCAAATGCCTATAGCATAATTGAAATACCTAGCCAGAAATTATAGGAACTGTGAGTAAAGTTAATGTATTTTTCAGAAAAGTTGTTCAAGGATACAGAAAAAAAAAGTCTCAAGTTGACTTTTGACTTTAAAAAGTTGAGAGGTTCAATCTATCAGAAAAATATCACAACTGAACAAGAAAAATCTTAGAAATTAAGACACAAATTTATATTCAGAATAATTTTCAAAATAAGGAAATTGAAAACACTTCAGAACAGAAAAATCTGTCTATTGCAAAGTATGACTCTAATATCCAATCCAAAAAATCAAACTTGCTAAATTTCAGGTTTATTTCCTTCTTCCAACCAGGCTGATCTGAAGCAGCTTTTCTTCCATCTTGCTCTGATATGAATGTTTAATTCACATTGCTTTTTAATCCTCCTTTCAGATAATCCCTTGAACATACATTAGATGTCTGAAATTTTCCCCCTCTATTTGGTTTTGCTTAAGGTGCTCAAAACCACGCAGTTATTTGACTGAGTCTTAAGGAATTTACAGCTACAAAATGATGGAGCCATTTTTTCTGGTCACTTGGCTTAGCTACCACAGCAGCAAAGCAGCAAAGACAGACTGCGCCAAAATTCCTTGAAGCCAGCAGAGTTTACTCTCAAAGAATTCACATTTTCAGGCATTAGGATAGCTGGTCTCAGGTTTCTGTGAGGGTTTTGTGTTGGGCAGCTCACTAACAGGTTAGGGGATTGACTCAGGCAGGCTTCCTGATTTCTCTAAGTGAGCAGGGAGATGCTGAGAGATTTAAATCTACTGACTGCCAGGTTGGTGAGAGATTGGACTGACATAGCTCAATGCTTGTTAGCTTTGTAAGGTTCACCTCTTCCCGGGCAATGAAATAATTTCAGAAAATCACAAGTTTACTTCTGCAAAAAGCAGCAAACAACATTCCTTACTGCTATCTACCATCACTGTACCAATATGCATTTATCTATTTTATCTATTATTATCTATATTATCTATTTTACATATTATTTTACATCTATCCTTTATGCATTTATCTCTTTTACATATTATTTTACCCTAATTACAGTTCTTCAGCAAAGAAAAGGCCAACACATGTTCTTCTTTAAGCAACTATCCACACCTGCAAGGATCTTCCCTCCTTCCCATCACAACTTCATTTCCATAACAGCCCTTGATTAAGGGGAATTGCCTAATTACTTCTGGAAGTCCCAGCAAGCTGTATCAAGTGGCAAACCCCATCTGATTGAAACAGGAATTCCCTGTACAAAGACTCTTCCCTGGAATACTGTACTCAGCTTCCGTGTTCCCCTATTCACTGCTTGCTATGGCTTCTCCAAATTTGGCATTTCTGCAAAGATCAAAACAGAAGCACTTGAGACTTCCTATCCCCCTGCTCTGAGGCCAAAATCTATTTGAGTACAACCCAATTCCTAGTCCAGTACGTTTCCAATTCCTCCTGATGAGTACACGCTTATACATAAACCCAAAACCTTACAAAAACCATCATATACAGAAATAAAATCCCCAAAAAAGACCACGAATGAATCTTTGTGAGCTGTGTTGCCACCCATTGCATGAAAACACTGAACTAGAAGTGAGGCAAACTCTTTGCAATGCTTGCTGCAATTTTGGGACGACCAGGGGATTCATTCAAACCCTGTATTGTGCCATGGCGCCTTCCAGCATTTGTTTGTTCCTTGTAGACTTCTTGTCCTCCTTGGCCTATAAATAGTTTAAAACAGGGGACACCTTGCAAATAAGCCATGCAGGCATTGTGTGAGCACGATTTTCAGAAATGGATAGTGATTTTGGATGTCTGAGTTCAGTGGCCCCAGAAAGGACTGCTCTTCACACGGCAGGCGCTTAACTTCTTAAAGTCTCTAAGCCATCTCAAACTGACTTCTGAGACACTCAAACTTACCATTTATTTTCTAAATGTCAGCCTCTGTACTCAGACAGCTTAATGCCACAAAAAAGAGCCTTTTTGCTTTCTAAAGCAGCTCAGATTACAGTTATGTAACATAGCAGATAACCATGAGCACTTTGTGAATCAAAAAGCTTTGTCATATTTCAATATACTGTGAATTTTGCTTGCCACTGACACAACTCTGCAGTGCCTTTCACTGTTTTCTTGTTTCATGTCTGAATCAATGGTATGACAAATCTCAAATTCTGTTTTAATAGTTTCCTTAGGGCTGAGTTTTTGTCAGTGTTGTGCCTGATACAGTAGAAATAATCACCATCTAGATATCAAACCAGTTATTTTGCATTGTTATCAATCCATTAAAAATAGGTAATTGAATGAAATCAGATACAAGTTGAGAGAATACAGACCATATGCAATAATTCACCAATGGATGGCAAGTTGAGAATCAGTCTGAATTTCAGATGTTACACCAGAACTGGGATTATTTCTAGTAACAGAAACGAAAAAAAGCAAGTAGAGAAAGTAAAAGAAAATCAATTATTTTTTTATTGTTTAAATTGTTTAAAAAACATGGGAAAAATCAAGAGAAAGCAAAGGAGGTCAAGTCAAAGTTGAACGGAACTTATCTGAAAAGCCAAGTGGAGTTACCAGATTTATACAGGAGTTGGTTTTGTCAGACAAATGATTATGCTATCCTTAATTCTAATCCTCGAGACAGTCTGCATATCATCTTACACTTGAAATACTCCACTCGTGAAGAAAACAGCTCAGTGGACAAGATTCCACCCAAAGTCATTCCTAAAGATGAAGGAATTAGAGGCAAGGTACCTGGAGAAATTAAACACCTGAAGAGCTCATGGGCCAAGCATGCACGACAGAAAGACTGAGGAGTTGTTTGGATTTAGAGGAAAAAACACAACAAAACTCTGGCTGCTGGGAAAACATCTCGAGAGAGAAGGAGACACTTTCCATGAGAGCCTGGGAGTCCCACCCGTGCTGGGAGCTTATTGCCAGTATTGCATGAGGAGGAAAGGGGGAAAAGGATGCCAAGTCCAGCTCCAACCAACCGCCACACACACTTCAGCTGAGATTCCCCAGGATCCACCCAGGCTCACAGGCTGAACAAAAGAACATTCCTGGCAAGCAACTCGTACCTTGAAACTCTGAAAGCAACGCTCCATTGTAATCAAGACACAGCACTCCTTTTAATCCTCCTGCCTATTAAATTCAATTATTGTGGTAGGCTGCACTCTTTAGTAAAAAGAGCACATACAGTCTGTTTTTATAGGAAATCATGTTACAGGATATGGTATTAATTATCTGTACCAAAATGAAATAAGAAATAGAATCAAAAGGTTATACACAGATCTGAAAGAGAACTAATTACAGTAAAACCTTAGTAATTTTGCTAGTAGTCACAGTCAGAAAAAATGGATATTTATCACAAGTGTACTCCTGGCAGGTTGTTCAGAGAGAAGACATTCACAAAAGCAACTGTGAAATAATTAATACACAAAGGACCTTTTTGATGATACATAAATAGACTTTACTTCGATGAGATGTTGCATCCAGATTTAGCAGTGGGATACCAGACCAATTTAACATTATCAGCAAAATCTTAGACTAGATACTAAATTACTGTTGCTTTTAGTGAGAGCAGACAATGCCTATGCACATACCTTTACTGAACAGGATACACTATTCCAACACAGCAGCAGCAGTTTTTGTGGTTTTTTTGTTTTGTTTTTTTTCTTATGGGCTCACAAACACAATCTAAACTCAATTTCATCTGCGTTATTAGTTAGGAACAGCTTTCAGCAGTTGATACAAATGGTCATCCACATTTAGCTCATGGCTCCAAGCAGTCATTGGCAAATAACGGAATGGAACTGGGCAAAGCATCCTTGAAAAGGGAAACCCTAAGAGCAGCTCTGGCCCATGTGCAGTGGTGAGAGCACTGGACATGGAAGGAAGAAGTCATGAAGGTGATGCTGAGTGATGTGGAAACACAACTGGACTCGGCTGTGTTTCCAGGGGGAGCCTGTGGTGCAAGGGGACTCATCTCTCCTTGATGAAATGAGAGGTGATTGCCTGAAGGGTGGAGAAGGACTGAGAGTTGATTATTTGAAGGGTGATGGACTGGGTAAAGATCTAAGGTTTTGTTTTATGCTGCGGGAAATTGAGTGGGGGGAGGAGAAATGTTTTTGAAAGGTTTCCATTTTGCTCTGTGTGTTCATTTTATTATAGTTCTAAGATAATAAAGTTGTTTTTTTTCTTTGTTCACAAGTGGAGGCCTGCTTTGCTCTGTCTCTGATCGCACCTCACAGCAGACACCAGGGAGAATATGTTTTCATGGGGGCACTGGCATTGTGCCAGCACCAAACCATGACAGTCCATCCTCTCTTTATCATCAATAAAGATATAGAATTCCCTCCAATAAGGGATTCCTGCTATTCTCACCCCTTTTCAAGATATACACCTCCACGACAGCACGCTAATGGTTTCATCAGCACAATTAAACCTTGTATATTGGTTTTGTAAGTCTCTCAGCCACGTGTCTCTCTGGGTTGCATTCATCCTGATCAATACATGGTCCTCTGGTGTAACTCTTGTTCCTCCCTCTGTGCTCCCAAGGTCTCTGCTCTGACTGCTCAGGCTGTAACACATTCTCACCCTACAGACCAGCAGTGGTTTCCTGCACCCATGTGCACAGAAAACTTTCAGCACTTTCTCAGCTATTGCTATCAGTATCTAATTACAGAAAAGCCATTAAAAGCAGTTTGAATTTCTCTCTTTCTGGCTCAAAGTGGAGATATTACTTCTAGAGCATAACAAGCAAGACTGGGGCCACCCATCCCCTCTGCCTGCTCTATGGGACCACTTAAGATATTAGAAAAACCTTCTTAAATAGAGCACATGGTGATTGCCCAAGTCCATAAGGATAGAAGAGGGCACTTCTATCCCTAATGGCAGCATAATTCCTGTGCAATAAAAAGAAACATTCAAACAGAGGTCATGCTCCTAGTCTCAGTGAGTTGCTCTGAGACAGGGAAATGAAAAGAGGCAGAAGCAGCCACTTGTGTGCTCTTGAACTGGTGAAAGTAAACCACAAGGTCCAAATTCTTGGCCCCAAAATTCTGTTCCAGTCATTTTCTGTGTGTGCCATCTGTGCGCTCCAGCTTTTGCTCCTCCCCAAGTCACAGATGTCTCTGGAGCACTGCCAAGGGGGAGCCCTTCCAGGGCTGGGACCACAGGCTGAGAGGGCTGCAAGAAAATGCCAGCTTAGCAGAAGTGGTTTTGGTCCTCTCAAATTTACCTCCTATTCTACACCACAAAGGTGTGCTTCCAATTTTCCTACTGCACGTACTGCCTTCTGATCTCTGCTGGTATTAGTGGTAGTAGGAAACCAGAACAAACCTTCAGTAGTTCCACTAGGAACTAACAGTGTATTTACCTGATGACTAACTTGAGAATAAATGCCAAAATGGAAAAAAAAAAAAAAAGTAAATCAGTGTTTCCACAAGTGCCAAGAAATTTGCTGCATGATTATTCAAAAAAGTCATGACAATACTGCTACATGGGTTGTGTCCTCCCTGATTGGAAAAAAAAAAACAAAACAAAAAAAAACCAAAAAAACAAACCCTAATGTCAGGCTCTACGAGTAAAATCTCACCAAAGTCTTGCTGGAGATGAGTTTTAGTATCAGCTCTCAAATGCAGCATATTGTATCTTCAGAGATTTTTCCTTATTCCTCCCCTGAGATCCCAGCACGAGCAGTGCTGCTGGTCAAATGAGGGATCCTGCAAGTGGGGATAACACCTCAGCAGTGCAGCTCAGAGAGCTGCTGAGTGCATCACACCAACTAAGCACTTCCAGCCAGGCAGCACAGACATTTGCTGCCTAGTATTTCTCCTCCCTCACAGGGTATTTTCTTCAGAGCCACGCATTTGTCTCTTTCCTTTTTTCTTACTCCATGAAAAAAAAAAAAAAAAACATACTAAATTGAGGCATATTGTCTGAAAAAAAACATTAAAGTGACCTGATCACTTTTTGTCTGTTGCTTGACAGCCAGAATATTATACCAACTGTTTTGAGACCCTGTCTGATTTCATACTTTGTACATCTTCTTGTGCAAAAGAAAAAGCAGGTTTATTGAAGCAGTTAAAACTTTATTTTCACTATGTCAAGTATGTCATTTAAAAAAAAAAAATCTAATATCTACAGCAGAATAAAACAAAAAATGGCTGTATATAAGCAGTTATATCCAGCTGTCAAAAGCACAATGATCTCATGTCAGGTTCTGTCAAGTTCTGATCCACAGCAGACTCTCAGATTTTTTTACTCTTAAATGGAAACCAATCAAGCAATTACACACGATAAAGCAGTTATAGGTCAGTTTACAGCATAGATGTTTTCTGTAATGTGTATTTTGGTATTAAATGAGGAATGTAAAAAGGGAAGAGAATACTTCAGATTTCCCTGATTATCCCATTCATTTTTTTTGTACTTGAGTTCTAAATTAGGCAGCTGTTCAGATCTCTAATCATAACAATAAACCTAATCTCCAAGCATAAAGCGTTCAAAAAGTATTTCAATATCCTATAAAGAAGCTTTCTTGGACATTTTGTATTTTTTAAATCATGAGTTACACATCAAAGTAAAAAGAGTTAATAAAATCAATTTATGCTGTCTTCAGCAATTATTAACGTGCACCAAGTTATATCAGAACTTTTCTTTTTTCTTCTCACTATATGCTTTGATTCTACTTACCACTCATGACACAACTCCTTTTTGGAATGTATTTTGCTTTTTTGCTTTTATTTTTTTGTTTACACACTACATAAGGACTTCCTGAAACTGCAGCTAAGACAAAAGCCTATGCAATCATTAGTTCTCTTTTTCCTCTTTCTTTTCCTCTATTATTCCAACAAATAACAAATTATAACGACCATGAAATCAAGATGTTAGAAATAATTGGCCTCTGTAGCACTTTTAGGTTAATATATACACTATGCATACAAATTTTAAACACATATCATGTACTTGCAGATACATCACAGGCTTCCTATACTGTACTCACAGAAGAGATGGTTCAGCAGATAATATTTTTACAGCTGCTCTTGCATAATAATAACTATGACAAATATAACACTTCACTCAGTAATCATTTGCTGCACAGTCAAACACTGTTGCAGTCAAAAACTATTCTTGAGAAATGACAGAAATACCCATCAAAATTCCATGCTCTGGTGTTTCCCTTGCCCTCCTGTTGGTTTTGTTAATTAATCTTTTTTAGCAGGAAAAAAACAGAACAGATACTACCAAAGAAACTATTTGATCTGTGTCTAAACCAGACATAATTCAGACCATCAGGCACAGTAAGAATTAATGAGGTGTTACATTTTATTTGCAGAATTAACATGAAATAATTATACATAGTATCCTTGATCTAGACAAATATTCACCACCACTTTTCAGTGCCATAAAATGAAGCAAATCCTTAAAACTAGATTAAGACATTTGTTCTCATAAATGTCCTTAATTATTCCTTATAAGTTTACTGTTACTGCCTAGCTACGATGTTTTTTTTGGGTTTTTTTTAACATTCTTCCTGTTCTCTTCTGGTTTCAGCTTAATTCAGTTGAGAAGCTAATGTATAAGAATCCATAGTGAACCTTTAGGTTGAATCCCATGTGCTCAAACTTTTCCTGCCAACTCCAACACAGTCAAGGCACCACCTTTTCCATCTCCATGTGGCTTCCTGATAGCCATCACTTCCCTAAGCAAATCCAGGCAACTGAGAGACCCTTCACTTTGTTTCTTGAGGGGGTGAATACTGACCTGGCAGTCTGAATAAGGAAAAGAAAAAATAATTGGAGTTATTTCAACAGCTGTATATCACTGTGCTTTTCCATTCTTTTAGCTTATAAAAAGAATCAACTCAAGATTTTTATCCTGTAAGATAATTGAGCTCAAGGGCTTTTGTCAATGGTTTTATTTTTCGCTCAAGTTCCCAAAGCTAAGACTGTCCTGATATTTAGTGAGAGAGGATATGGCTCTGAAATAAATAAGCACTTATTTGTAGATCCATTTATATTATTTCGATACTATGAAATAGTCTTTTTTTATTTTTTAAATCCATCAAGATGCCATTTACACAAGAGTTTTTATCATGCTGTTACTTCAGAAAAAAAAAAAACCCAAACAACCATATCCTTTCCATCCTTTCTCTCTTCAACCCAAAAAGGCACACAGCCTTCTTCTGAAGCAAACTTCATTTATGGATGGCGTGGACCCCACCCTTGGACACGTGGGGGAGGAATAACCTCACCCCAGGACTTGGAACAGAGGTGCTGTTCCCACCACCTGACTGTGGCATGTACCAGGGAGCACCACAGGGCTCACAAAGCTTCTGCCACCCACGAGCACCAGGGGAAAAAAATGGGACAAAATAAAAAAGTGACAGAATACCCTGCAGAGTAGAATTTTACGGCAGAAGGAATCTCTAATTTTATACACCAAAATTCTGCCAAATGCTTTGAAGTATTTCCATATTATTCTGTAATTTGTCTGTGGTTTAGGGGAGGTTTGTTGTAGGGTTTTTTGTTTGTTTGTGTGTTTAGTTTATTTTTATTTTTTTTTCAGAAAAGGAATAGCTATTAGGTGTGACTGCATCCTGCACAGCCCTGTGTAGAATTGTTATGTCAGCCCAATCTCTGTCTCCACACTTCCAAAGCCATTATACTTTTTCAGGAAGTGTTATCTATTCAACAACTTGCTCCAGTTATCATAATGCCTTTAGCATTCAATAAGAAACGGGACATTATTAGATAATAAGATAGATGGTTCATTTCCTAGTGTGCATAAAACAGCAGCTTATGTGTATGCAACTCTTGCTAATTGGGGCATTCACCTACCTCTGCATTTCAGACTTAATAATTGCCACTGTGAATATTCCACATCTTGGCTTGTCCCATACCCGTTTCAAATGCCTCTTTAGTAGCTGCCCAGAAGTAGTTTTTGTACTTAACAGCAATTTATACAGGATATACAGCTGATGTCAGTATATTTGTCTGCCATCTAGGGCAGCAGGATACCCTTGCAGCACTCATCCTCCTCACCCTATGATACTTCCTAGCCCTTCTGACTTCCATCCAAGCTTACAAGTTTTACTCTCAAGGTTAATGGCTCACCCCTGTGCAGTCAATTTTACACCAGGCATTTGTTTATATTTCAAACAGTGGCTCCTGTAACTTCCATTACCTAGCATTTTCATGGACATGCTAAATCAACTTTTCTTGACTTCGCTTAGATGTTGTTTGGGGACAGGATTCAAATTCACACCAGCTTGTTTCAGCAGCAGCACCTCTAAATGCAAGATTTCCATTTCCTTCTCAAATGTATCCTCTAACATCATAAAGCATCAGCCCAAATGTGCAAATAAATGCCACTTAAATAATAGCAAGAAAAATTTGAAAAGTCCCATCATCAAGAAAAGTAAAATATAAAAAAATGAATCACCAACAGTATATTTGGCTAATTCTTGACAAAAATTTTTGCTAATATAGAAAAATACCTAAAGCAACATACAATTATGCTTGAAAATAATTCAATTTGAATTTCCAGAACCTGAGATTTCAGCACTTATACTGTCTGCTGACAACATCACAGAAGAAGAGACACCTTTTCTCACAACCACTCTTAACAAAATGGATTTCCTTTCCTGGAAATCCAGGTGAACAATTCCAGCAAGAATCATGTGTAGTGCCTTTGTTGGATGTGGGGTTTGATTTTTGGTTTTTTGTAGGCAGGCCTAAAAATATTGCTTGCTCTCCCTTATTTATTCACAGTGGTTCATCAGCAAGATTTTTAAATAACAAAACCAAATTACTGGCATATATAGGTCATGTGGTTTATAAAGCAGCATCAATTAAACACGTTAAAATTATATTTTCTCATTTGCAAGAGAAAATGAATCAATATTAGCTGTGCTTTTTGTTTTCTAGATGAAAAGAGTAGGATTTCACCTTGAATAATGCATGACTGCTTGGATTAAAAGACAGGAAAGTACAGACATGCTTTTTTTGTTCTATCACCCATTTGGTGTTTTGTAAGGAAATCCCATTGCACCTCACCCATCAAAAGCTGAAATTAATTATAAAACCACATCTATCTAAAATGCTGCTGCATTTATGCAGATTTTAAAGAAGACAATATCATGGATCTGCACAGTTAGCTACAGGACTTGTACCATATTTTACTTACTAAGAAATGCTTTTCTAAGAACTTAATCTCTGAATACTGACACTTTTCCTCCTCTCTGATTAATACACAGTTTGGCTTTCAGAAGAACTTTTCATTCCTTCTGAAGTAGTGGAAATTATCACTTCCTGACCCAGAAGAGTGTTTTGGGGCATTCACAGACGGGTGTGTGGCTCTGATGTATACATGCACATCGGGAAGGCGGAGAGTTGAAAAAAAGGTTTTGTGAATCCTCACACACTAAACATTTTCAGCACGATTGCATTCAACTGCAGGGCATGGGGCAGACAAAACTATGAGACCCAGGAGTAGAAGGCTCCTATAAGACCCTGAAGGATTCCTAAGCCATCTGTATTTTTAAGTACAGGTCTCTTGGAAAAGCATTAATTGGCATGAAAAAGCACATAGAAATGATGCACATGAGTAAATACTGCAAATGGTACAACGGTGGGTAATCCTAACAACCTCTTAAATGAAATGTTCTGCACATAAAGAGGCTCCAGGCAGCCTTTGTTCCTCTGTTCTCAGAGTTCTTCATTGTTTATTGCTGAAAGCTTGTAAGTGTCATGTATGGCAGTTTCATGTTTATGACACCCTGGATAAGCCACTGAATTCCAGCAGAGATTCTTATATCCAGCCATTTTAAAACAATGTCACCTCACTCCTTATAAATGAGCGAAATAAGATTTTTCACATGTCCATAGGCACTTAGAAATTTGCATCTCTGCCCTAAGAAATGCTGTGAGAAAAGATGCCACCAACCATCCACCGCCCTATGGTCAAATTTTGATTTAAAAAACGCGCTTCAAGTAAAGCGCGCATTCACAAAAAGGGTCCCAACAATGACAAACTAAGCTGTTTATGAATTTAAATAATAGGTATAAGCCTTTTTAATAAAATACAAATTAAGCATGGCTTGAATTCTTTGTACCATGGATTTCAGCAGCACAACTGCTACAACTCTGAAACCCACTTACATGTACAGAAATGACTCCATGGCAGGCAATAGATGTTTTACTTGTGCTCAAGAGCTTTGGTCCATCCAGCTCCCACTAAATCAAGCCAAGTCCTTTGAAGGACCACACGCCTTGGGTACCCCCCACAGCAACATTCACTACTTGTTCTTCCTGCCGTGGGACAAAAAGGCGGCCAAAGCTGCTGCTAAAAAAGCTCCTGAAGGGCCACTGAAGCATTCTGGCCTTTTATTGGGTATTTATTTCTGTAGATCTGGAAGGAGCCAGGCAAACCCCACTCCACTCTGTTCTACGGCACCTGTGTTTTCTGGGAGGAACAAAGGACCATCCAGCCACCTCCACCTGCATTGTGGCACCCCAAGACTCACAGAGGACACCACCAGGGTCAGCCTGGACACTTTGATGACAGGAGTCACAGCAGCAGCACGTCACCACAGCCACCTTCTAGCACGAGCACTCTCTAGCCAAACTGGGATTGAATGGCTGACTCTGCTCCAGGACAGCTCCACAGCACCCAGCACAGCCCAGACACATCAGGGGACAATATTCCCTATTTCCCGAGGAGACGTTAACAGGTACACAGTAAATGCTGCACGTTCCAGATTCCTAGTTCTTTTTGTTTCATTCTGAAGATATTCAAGTTCTTCAAAGCTTCATTTACATCACTGAATTGCAGATTCAAGTTATCTCACTGGATTCAGTGAGTTATCCGCAGCCTGATACATGCCTACCTATCCCAAAATGAGATGTGCATTAAATCATGCCCTTTGCAAGACATATTTTTTACTTCCATGTAATTTGTACAACTTATTATCAGCCTTACTGTCAGAGACAACACAAAAACTGCTCAACTGAGAAAATAATTCATTTTCCCTTGATTCTGAGAGGGAGGAATAGAGGAAGAATATGAAAAAAGGTGATAAAAGCATGTGTTACTGATTTTAAATATTCAAGAAATTTATTCAAGGACTTTGAAATGTCATGGACATCAGGCTGTGAAATTATTATTTTGATACTATATACAGTAAAATATAAAGGTGCATTAGTGCCGTGCCGTATGACATTTCCCAAGCGATTGCTTCCCCATTTTCCATGTCAATTGGGTAACTTTTTGTTAAATATCATTCAGAGATTTTGTTTCTTTTGTGTACTTTTAAATGAGAAAGCTATTAGCCCTATTTCTCCAAGTCCATAATGTTCAGACACACTAAAACATTTTGATTAAATACATGCTTTTCCTAAATTTAAAGCATTCTTAGAGAATAACTTTTTAATGTATTTTCTAAATTGTGTCTAAAAGTTTTCAGTCACTAATATAAAGAAGAAAATATAAGTAGAAGGTAATTTTTGAACACATACTGGACAATACCAAAAAATACTTCCGCTCATTACAGTGATTGTGTTGCAGAATGTGTAAAAAAGAATGAACAGGTCAAAAAAAGAACAGAACGTTCCGATTTCACTTGTAGTGTAAGGTGGAGGAGCGGCACAGGCAGACTCTGAATCAGCCATCCTCTAAATGGACACGGCACAGCAGAAATACCAACAGTGCCACATCTCCACACCCTAGCGAAGACCACTTGATGTCCATCCCCTCAGCAAAGCACCCCTTGGCCCAGGGGCTGTCCTGGGAGGATGTGGGGCCCAGGGGCAACACCCACCATGGCACCCAGCCCTGCACTGCCACTGACACCCCCCACTCAGGGCCCAGCCCACACACAGAGTCCCCTTAGGTGACATTTAGAGGGGACCATGGATGGATTTGAGCTTCTTGGTCCCTGTTACACCTCTGTTGTTCAATCTGCAGCTTCTGGCCGCCAGGCTGATTTGATTCTTCAGTCCCATGATTTTCACAGAGTCACAGGATGGGTCAGGTTGGAACAGATCACGATGGGTTCATTTGGTTCAGCCTCCCTGCACAAGCAAAGCCAGCCCAGAGCACATGGCACAGGATTGTGTCCAGACAGCTCTGGAATATCTCCAGTGAGGGAGGCTCCACATCCTCTCTGGACAAGCTGCTCCAGGGTTTGGTCATTAAACAGGAATGAAATTATTCCTCATGTTCAGGTGGAACTTCCTGGCCATCAGCTCCTGCCCGTTCCTCCTGTCCCATTGCTGGGCACCAGGAGCAGAGCCTGGTCCATCCCCTGACCCTCCCTGCAGACACTGACAGGGATGAGGGCCCCTCTCAGATATCTCGAGGCTGGACAGGCCCAGCTCCCCCAGCCTGTCCCCAGTGAGGTGCTCCAGTCCCTCCATCACCTTTGTCACCCTCCCCTGGACCCGCTCCAGGAGCTCCCTGTCCCTCCTGTCCCGAGGAGCCCAGGGCTGGACACAGCACTCCAGACTTGGCTTTACTATGTCTTAATGATCACCTCCCTGACCTGCTGGCAGTGCCCTTCCTAATTCACCCCAGGCCCCCACTGGCCCTCTCGGCCACAAATGGCACTGCGGGGCAGCTTGTTACCCCCCAGACCATCAGGTCCTTCTCCCCAGAGCTCCTTCCCAGCAGCCTATTCTGGCTCGTTGTTCTTCCCCAGCTGCAGAACCCCACAGCATTTGCCTTCAATGAGTTTCAGCCAGCACTTCTCTGCCTATGCTTCCAACCCAGCAAGGTCCTTCTGAAGAGCTGCACAGCTCTGGTGTATCAGCCACTCCTCCCAGCTTTGTGTTCTTTTGTCATGCTTGAGCTCCTGCAAGGCCTTTCCTCAACATCCTGCACTCCTATTTATGGGTTTAATTAAGTAATAAAGGCAAAAAGAATCTTAGACTATGATAAGCTATTTACCAATAGAGTATGAGTGCTTTTATTGTGCAGTTATGTAATTTATTATGGAAGTGATTAATATATTCAATATGCATTTCCTCCTAATGAGTGCTTCGTAATTGATTCATAATACTATCACAGTGTTTTCTTGCAAAATGTACGAGAAACAGTGGGGAAATTGACTATTGCAACTGAGCTCTGTAACATGTAATCAGTTAGAACTGCTTTGCCTTCCACTTAGGCAATAAGCAAACACTATATTGTGTAATAAGTCATGCCTGCTGTGTTGCTAGGCACTATACTAATGACTGTGCTTAACATACATGTAAATTATTACACCCTTACTGAGATCCTGTGGTGCCTCATTGCAATTTCTCATTTTTAAGTACAAGTGGAGAAAATACAAATTAAAGGAATTTTTTTTTTGCGCAAAAACCATGGCCTTTGGTTAAAAAAAACCTGAAAAAAAAAAAACCAAAAAAAACCAAAAAACCCAAACCTAAAGTGCTACCACTTTTTATAATTTATGTAAAACACATAGAATTCAATAGAATAATAATTCAAGTACCTACTTGTCAGGATTAAATAACAGCTCTCAGGTTGGGACTCCAGTGTCCTGGACACAAGTAATGCATATAAGCCCTCATAGTCCCTACCACAACATATTAGGGAAAATTTCTGCACAGAAAGGGTGCTCAGAAGCGTTGGAACAGGTGCCCAGGGAAGTGGTGGAATCAGTGTTCAAATGTGGCTCTTGGGTTTAGGGTTTACTGGCACACTTGGTGGTGGCTGAGTTATTGGTTGGCCTCAATTTTGATTTTTATAGTTCTACATTGTCAGCAAAGACACAATCCTAAGACAAAGCAAAATTAACCTCCTGTGATATTTCACCCTTAAAGGGAAGGAAGCACCCAATATTCATAAAAGCTTGTGGTTAAAAGAATACCAAAAGTCAGAGGATCTGCAAAAACTGACAAAGTTTTAGTAGCAAATCCCACGCTTGGCACAGAAATTGGTATGTTAGGCTCTGACCTACTGTATAAGGGAATGGCAGTGGGGTTTGGATAAAAGGGTAGGATGAGGAGAGAAGGAAAGTAAAGAAAAAAAAGGAAGGAAGAGAGAAAACAACATCACCAGTCCTTGTTCCAACGGTGGTGCAGCCAATGTCCAGGATCCCGGCGTGCTCAACAAGACTTGGTGGAGCTCTTTATATATAGGCCTTTCCTGCCCTAAAGGGCAGGAAGTTTCTTTCTTTCTATGCAAATCAGTTGTTGTGTCCATTCTTCCAGACCTTTCTGGAAATGGGTCAGAGGCTTTGGGTGCCTTGGGTGGTCCTGATCACCCTACAGCCCCTGCCCACTCCTCGACCTCGCTCCCCCTCTTGTGCTGTACTGTGTCGTGCTCACCTACAGGAACTGGAACAAGGATGCTTGTCCCAGAAAAGCGCTGCCCTACCTCCACATGACCCCAGGACCATCCTACTCTTCCCCATGCATGGGGCATGTTATTATATTATATATATATAATTATTATATTATATATATATATATATAAATAATTCTTGTCTGTTGCTCCCAACAGTCCCTGGTTGGCTGCACGGCCATCCAGCTATCAGGGTTTGAGACACGCACATTAACCCCTTATCTTTTGGGATTCCACACCTCCACACTTGCAATGCACACAGGAGCAAACATAAGGAGGCATATCAGTTGTTCAGCTGGAGCCATTGTTGTTTCACTCGCCCAGATTTTGCTGAAGGGAAATTTAGAGAGGTGGGAAACATCAGTAGAAGTCTGCCCAGTGCTTTTTGATGTTAGAGCCTGTTCCACCCGTCAGTATTCATTAATAGTGCAGCTTGTCACTGAAAGCATTTCCTCTGTCTTTAACTTTTATCTCCTCGACGGTCTAATTAATAAAGCTCTGGCTGGAGTTTATTACTGTCTGTAACTGTCTGGAGCAGTGAGACAGCTGTAGAGAGAGTCACTACAGATGGAAGAAGCAGGAAAGATTTCACCATATCTTTCAAACCATACAAACCCAAATCACCCCCCACTCCTCCCCTGCCACACTCAGCCTGCTCAGGCACTCAAAACGGGAACGGCCACATCAAAAAATCTACCTTGTCACTCCTATTAACTGGAGCTGTGATGCCAAATAAAGCTGTGTTAAGCACAATGAAAATGAGGCCTGAGAGGTTTGGTGCTTGGGAGATCAACGTGTGAATGAATGCAAGACACTCAAGAAATCTGTACTGCAATGAGAGGGAGCATCATGCATAATGCATCTGCTACCCTTCCGTAACAGCAGATGCAAATTGCTTTAAAAATGCAGAGCTTTCTTCTTACATAACAGGTAAACCACTCGTTTCCAGGAGCTTTCTTGGACTGATTTATTGGCTTATACAGACTGCTATTGATAGATTGCAGAAAACCATTAAGACGATCCATTTTTGTTTGAATCTAAACGTCAAGGTAGAATTCAATTCAGTTAAACACGTGCTCACGTGTGGCCATTGTCATGCTGCCATATGGAACCCTTTGAGAAACAGGAAAGAATGCAAGAGCAATAAACCAAAATACTCCTACAAAGGCACAGTAATGGAACAGTACACCTACTTTCTCAGGAAGCATCAAACAATGCAAGTGTTGTTTGCTAGGATTTTGACTCTCAAACATGTTATATATTTTACCTCACCAATACATGTGTTGCACTACATGAGATAAACCAAAATAACTAAACCCCCCCCCCAAAAAAAAAAAACAAAACTAAAAAACCAACCAATCAAACAAAAAATTGAAATTGTTCTCAAAAAACTCCAGAAAGTTCAAATAAAGTTATGAAGTAACTTCAACCAAATACTTATCGACAAGAGATAATGAAATATGGAGTTGGTCAGTGCATATCAAATACAGTGGATAGGGATCATTAAGAAATTTTTGGTCAAAGTTCAATAGCTTATTTCTGGCAATAGAAAAACATTTTTTCTCTGAAAACAGAAAACCATGTTTGTCTTTACTGGAAGAGGTAAAGGAATTATCTTTTCGTCAAGCATGCAGTAAAACACCAGGAATAGAATACTCTCCAGAACACAGAGCTGCTGCAATAAGAAAAAATTAGACTCTGAGGAGAAGAAAACCACCACAAAAATAAAATTAAAAAAGGAAAAAAAAAGAAAAAAAAGAGGGGAATACTTATTATGAATCAACACACAGAAGAACAGAACAGCTATTCTGAAGATGGAAAGCATATGAATATAATCCGGTGATGATCAACAGATTTCCTTTGGTGCAAGACCTCTAGGGAAGGGCAAAAATCCAGAAACTGGCTGATGAAATAAAGACATCTTCAGCAGGAGGCCTATCTAAAACATAAACTAGCTTTCATAATATTGAAAACTAACTATGACTAATGACAGCCATGAAAGATTTCCTCTGTGTGCCTTCTGATGTTCTGATCATGAAGTTTGTTTCCTACTTTGTAGTAAACAATCTGATTTTGGCAAGAGAGAGATGCTTCTAAATGGAAGCCCTGTGGGCATTTATCAAAACCACCTCTTAAAGCTAAGACAGGCATCGTAAACCACCCTTAAGTTTCCAGCTCAGATATGGGCTCAAAATGTGCACATTGAGTCAAACCACTTCCTGTTCTCGAGTGTTTTTTAAGCTACAGGCCTTTATTTCACACAGTGGAATATATCCTTTATTTTAATGGACCTCATCAGGAGTTAAGGGTTCCCCACAACTCTAGAGATGAAGCACCCATCCCAGAGGAAGTGTCAAACACACCTTTTCCTGCACAGCTCCAGCGACAGTGCCAAGCAGCTGCGCCAACTCCCCCATCTCCTCATGCTTCACACCTTGTAAGAGCCTCACTGCCCACTCTCAGGAGCTCTTCAGCAGGTTTTTCTGGAGTGTTTTTGTCATACAGCATGGGCAAGCAGCAGGAGAATCTTAATACGTACTTGGCCATTAAGATAATCCAACACACACATGCAACAAAAAAAACAACAAAAAATTAAAAAGGAACAATAGTGGGATATTGCTGACTCTTCTCTGATGCAATTTTTTCTTGAAAAAAACCCAGATTTGTGTCCTTCTGTTGTGTTTGGTGTTGTCATCCCACCAATCTCTTACTCCAGATTTGTGTCCTTCTGTTGTGTTTGGTGTTGTCATCCCACCAATCTCTTACTATTTGTAAAAGTGTATATATATTTGTCCTAATAGCTATGGAAAAGAGAGTCATTCTGATAAAGACTTTCTACACAGGCAAATTGTGTCTGTTTTGGTTGTTTGTTTTTTTTGTTTTAATTTTAATTTTTTGTTTAGACAAAGCACTTTGAAAACATGCCCTTCGCATATTCGCATAGTAGACATTCTTTTGTCTCTGGAGCCACAAAATTGGACATCAACTTGTCAAACAGTATAAAATAAACTTTTGCAAGTACACCAGCTCACAGAGTAGGGAACCTTCTAGAACATTACTTCCCAAGTATTTTGGAAGAGTTCTACAAAACCAAATATTTCTTGCCACTGAGCTTGCAAAAGGTGGAAGAGAGGCTCTAGTCTTCGAGTTGAAAATATTAGGTAGAGAGAGAAATTTAAGGTTTTCTTAGGAAGAAATAATAAACTCTACTCAAATATTCTAAGTGCAATATCCTCAGAATATATTTTTGAAACACCTCCAGCACTGTAATTTTAGTTGGCTAGAGTAATTAAAGCTAAATAAAAAGCCCAGAATAAATGAAATTTTTCCTACCTTGAATTTAAAAAGGTAAAATATTCAATGTGTTTGTCAAAACAATTTAAGACTTTTCTCACTTTTCTGCATGAAGAAGCATGATGTCACTCTGCACAGAAAAGTAAATCTTACAAAACCGAAAAAAATTATCTAAAGCTTCGGATTCTGGGAAAGCATTGATGGAAACCTACTTTTTGCATTCCACTGAAAACTGGGAGGAAAATTAGAAGAAAGAGAAAAGCATGTAACATCACATAACCAGCACCCTCTTTGCTACAGCAGAGTATTTACAGGAACACAAACCAATATCTTCCTATCTAGTCAGGAGAGAAAAAAAATATTAAAAAATTAATTTTCCCTAACAATTTTGTAGAACCTTTCAGCCAAAACTGGTTACAAATTACAACTCTAAATCAAAAAGTCAGCAGACATTAGAGTTCTCCAAGCATATTTTTTAATGGACAATGGAATTTCGGAAAAAAAAACCAACAAACTACAGTTTGAAACAAAATTACATTTTTTCTCTCCCTACTCCATCTTGACAGCTCTAATTCTATGTCTGTAAAGCTTTAAAGTAGTTCTCTTGAATAATGGGACTTTGTAACAATTCTCTTATTTTAAGTTTACTTGGAAGATTCTTTTATTACCTTACTGAGTAATAATCTTGAATGCAATATCTGAATCGAGCAAGTGGCAATAGCAAAACACTCTAGAACTTTAAAACTCTCTAAAGAAAAATATTTTCATCCTTGGTCATTCTTCAGCTCTTTCTAATCCTTTGTCAAATTTACTCCTGAATTTCATGCCAAAGCTTTTTACCATCTCGAATTCCAACACTGTAGCTGAAATCCTTTCTTCAGCGTCTTAGCATCACAAGCTAGCAAAATTAATTATGTAACACCTCCAAAAAGAAAAATGACAATCAAGATAAATATAAACACAGGTATTGGAGTATCCGTATTTTTCATCAATGAATGTTAGATTCAAGAGACAAACTAAACAAAAAATAAAAATTGGCAACAGTTGCAGCCTGGCATTTCAAAAATAAACCTCCAGTGGAGTGTGGTAACTCCACTGTGGTTTACGAAGTATTATTTCTTCAGTTGTCTGAAAATAAACTAAGACATAAACAGCAGTCAATGAGTAGAAATTAGATATGAAGATTGAAGTAGCAACAGGTATTGCAAAACAAAACCTTTTCTTTTTTTTCTGGTAACAGACTGTTTCAGACACCAGCCCTCTGCCCCAGAGTGGTGACACTTCCCAGCTTCGAGGCTGGATTTCCAAAGGGCATTGGTTGCCCCAGGACCAGCTGGGGGCCACATAAGCCTGCACTCAGACTACCTTGGGACAAGTATAGACAAAGGCTGGACAGGGAAAATGCTTGGCATGGAATGAACATATTCCTCACGCACAATAATATTTCCTCACACTTGGAAAAGAGGGCTGGGGTTCTCCAGTTTTGATCAGTAAATCATATAGTAGATATATAATTTTGATCAGTAAATCATATCAAGGTGCAGGTGGAAGGTTGGGCACCAAGATGTGCAGGAGCAAACCCCTAGTGCTGTCCATGAGTTCCAGCAAAAAGGTGCTGCCCATCCTAAATAATGTTTATGACTACCTGCAGAGGATACAGGATGCAAATGAAAATCAGAGAAAGGTGAAAATACACAAATCATTAGTGATAATGATGACCATTGGTCTAAACCCACCTCCAAAATAGTTTCTGTAAGAATCATGGTAAAGTTTCTTGGGGGAGCCAAAGAGAATGATGGAGTGATCAGTTTTAAGAGTGTTCCCCTTCAGGAGAGGGGTAAATACAGGCTCCTGGCTCTTGGCTGTGCCCAGGAAGATGCTGAGAGATGCAAATGGGGTGACATAAGGTTCAAGATAGGTCTAAAGAGACCTCCCAGAAATTTTAAAACTTGAGCTTGTTTGACATTGCTTGGGGAGGCTGCTGGTGCTTATTTTGGTTTTGTTTGCTTGTGGGGGTTTTTTTTGTTAGTTTTGTTTGTTTGCTTTTATGATTTTTTTGGTTGTGCATTTTTTTTCATTAACACATTGCTAAATATTTACTTTGAGATGCCCTTTGATGTAAAGATCAATATACATGAGAATGTGAGAACACAATCACAGGAAGGCAGATAATTAGTAACAGCAGCAAAGGAAAACTTAAAAAACAAAATGTAGGTGAGTGAAAAGCAGGTTTTATAAAAGAACTATAGGTTTCATCTTTGCAAAAGCCCTGATCCTAAAAATGTCTTCTCGGGAGTATATGCTTGCAAATATTCAGAGCTTTCTACCTTGTACATGTTTTTCCCCAAAACCAATGAGCTTTAAAAGCAATGCTAATCTTTCAGTATGTCACCTTATTCCTACTGACAGGTGAGAACAGCAACCTGAAACGTTTCCCAACATGTGTCCAATGTTGAGAACAACAGCAAAGTCAGACCCTGAAAAGCCAACTGAAAGAATGAAGGAAAAAAAAAAGTCCCTAAGATTTTAGGAGAGACATGAAAATTAAAGGAGTAAAAAGGATCATCCCTATTTCATATATCTCTTTCAACTTTTTATGGGTTGTATTAAATCATCACTAGTACTCAAAATATTGCAGTTAACACATTTCTCTGTTCTTCTGCCACATCCAATTACTAAACAAAAACCTACTGCTATAAAATGCAGTCTGTGCTGAAGACTACCACATCCCTATGGCATCAAAAGAAATTCCCTTTCCCTCTCTGACAGCTGCTGCTAAGTTAAATCTGTGCTCCTGTGGATCCTGAGTTATGTACCATAATATCAAAGTCAACATTTTCCCTATGAAGTCAGCAGCTGGAAAATCAATTTATCAATCAACTATTAAGCCCCTATTACTTTACATATGTATTTCCAGTAGATATTTAAGAGGTGAGGCAAAAAAAAAAAATATTCCCCTGGACAGTTTATACTTCAAAGTGCATTTCACATTATAAGGAATACATAATCTGCTTACAGTTTTTTAGAGTCAGAAGCCTTCAAATTGCTTCATGGAGATTTTTCACTCTCCTTTACTCACTTTTTAGGCCATCAGAAGGATGATGACATGAAACCTACCAAGCACTGCTGTCCTGAGCCAGCTGAATTCCCAGTCACCTGCAATGCCAGCAATTAATTCCAGTAACATGAACTAAAGTGATTTTAATTGTCACATTGAAAGTGAATACAGGACTAAATGCCTGTGAAGCACACAGAACAAGCTGCTGGAGACTTCAATCAATGTTAATATGTTCTGTTAGAATCACAGGGGGAGAGTAATAAAGATGGTGCAGCACACAAAAGGTGCAGAGGACTAAATTAAAAGCACAAACCTGACCTCAAGACAAATCTGATCAAGGTTACAAATACTGCATGAGACCTGGAGACCAACAAGTAATAAAAGGTATCAGACATGTGACAAACACGAGGAAGGAAAACACCTTTTTAGGTGTAAGATGTAGCTGTTGTTCATCTTATTCTAATATACTTCCTCATCTTGTTTCATGAAATTCATGGTGATTCAATGCATTCTCAACACGGTCCCATTCTGCCTATCTGCTGATGTGCACTACACTTTTTATTACAAATATGAAACCTGTAAAAATCGTGTCCATCCCAATATTATCCAAACAGCTATTCCCTTCACTGCTCTGAGGAGCTGCTAAGGAGAAATGCCCAAAGCAGTATCACAGCTGTTTCTAATACATCTGAGAGAGATATATTAGAAAGAGCCTTTCTCACCTCTGACACCTTGGGAGTTCAACATGATAATGAACAACAATTGCCTTGCCAGCGAGTCTCATACTCCTCCCATCTCCCTGGGTGATGGAACAATGCTCTCCTGTCAGCAGTGGTTTCTGACCAAGAGCCCCATCCACATGATTTGCCAGATTTCACCTGAAGACATTTTCATAGAGATTAAATTGTTTATTTCTTTTTAAAGCAGAATCTTCAGGGACCAGGATCTGTCAACACTATGTGCAACTGCAGAGTAACATATAGTCTGGAAATCTTAATGCAATCACAATACATCCTTTACTAAAAAAGCCAGTCTGGAAAACTCAGATGAAATAATGTTGAGGAGGCAGCTAGAGGGTTTAACAGTAAGGAACATATAGCACTGCCTGTGTATTGTTTTAACACAGAAGTCAGTGCTTCATGGTTTTTAGATTTTAGTCCAAAACTCTCCTAGAAAAAAAAAAATTCTGCAATTATGAACTGAAACTCCTCAAAAACATATTCTATTATTTGGAGATCACTCACCCACATTAATGTATGCAAAGAATCAGACTGTAGCTTCTGTTTACATCACAGTCAGTAGTGGAGTCAATATTCAAAATAAAATAAAAAAAAAAGGATTCAAAACCCCCTGAATTTTGCCATCATCATTCATTAGATCACTGCTCATATTCTGAGAAGTGCTGTAGGCAGGTGGTTGCTCCTCAAATGCTTGAAGCACAATAAAAGAATCTGGGATGAGCTCAGCTGGTCAGAGTGGTGCCAGCACTGCCAAGGTTGTGGTTCAATCCCCGCGTGGGCCATCCAGCTGAAGAGCTGGGCTTGATGACCCTTCTGGGTCCCTTCCAACTCAGACTATTCTGTGATTCTGTGGGAATAATTGGTTCTTGACAAACTGGCAAAGTGGCGATGTCCCACACAGATGGCAAGGGAATTCTCATAAAAAAAATAGAAATAAAACTAAAAAACTCAGCAGCACAGGTACTCAACTGCATCCATATATTACACGTAGTTATTACCCACCAGAGAGGGAAAATAAGCTAAGTGACATGGGCACTTACTGCATTCCCAGTCTGCAGTCCCTCTGCTCCATGACTAATACCTCAGGTATTTGTCACGGCTATCCCTTTGTTCTGCCCATCCTCACATTAGCAAGTTCATAAACAGGTCCTGGAATGCTGGCTGGGAACATTTCTGTTTTGCTCACGAGCCCCCTGCAGAGGCAGACCTGCCCTGCTACAGCCTGCTCCTGGCAGGAGGCTCCAGGGCTGACGGAGGGGAGCACAGAGCAGCAGGTACTGGTCCTTAGGCCAGTGCCATGGGACACCCACCCGGGTTTAATGGGCAACCCCAGGAGCAGCTTCTGCCGTATTTCATCTCTACTGACTTCAAGGAATTCTCAAAAGGGATCAAATCTAGACTCGGTCTGCAGCTGCAGCTTAAGCCTCCAGTACTAAGATGGAAAAGACTGCAAACAAGCCTCCTGCCCCACCTGTCGAAATGACACCACAAGCTTGAGGAGATTTTATGGCAGCTCAAACCCACAGATCTTCAGTTTATACCCAGCTTACACAACTGACGCTCACTGGAATATGTGTTCCTCAAAATCTCTCTAGAAACAGCCAATCTCAAATCATAAGGAGGGGAAAGAGCAGCAAGAAGGGGACAGTTTATAGGGAGAACAGCACAGCCACGCTGCACGGATTAAATTCAAGTCTATGGCATTCCCTGAATTATGTGAAGCAGCTGGAAAAAGAAGCGACCTGCAGCACCACCCACTCAAACACCCTCTCCTTGCCTTGGGGACCTCCATCAGGCTGAAGTCTTGCTGCAAAGCCCACAACATATTCTAAATAAATACTAGGACACTTTGATGAAAGGAAAATTAATCTCTCTTGAACATGGTAGAGTTGGAAGCATGGCTACTCACAAGATTTCACACTGGACAAGGTCTTACAAAATAAGTCACAGATAATAACAAGGACAGGGAAATAGATGACCTAAAGGGTAGCTTTACATTTTTTTTTTTACTTTCATTAATTCATCCACTTCTCTTACTACCGCTTTAGTTAAATATAATCTGTTCAGTACTCTGAAAGTGTGTAATAAAGTTCTTTTGCATTATTATTATTATTATTATTATTATTATTATTATTATTATTAACAGAGGAAAGAAGGAAGGCAAATGACCGGGCAGTCAGGACAGGATTACTTGTGTAGATAAACTTGAAATTTAGCAAAGACAAACTCAATGAATTACAAAGAGCCCAGAAATAAGCAGAAGCAAGAGGCTGGGAAGCTTTATCCTGCTAATGGGAACCTGTGTGGGCAGGGGTCCAGCCTGTGGGGCTGGCACTGCTGGCTGCACTGGGGTCACTTCAGCACAGCCTTTGGCCACAAGAGAAGCACACAAGAGCAAGGGACACCTTCCCCAAGCCCTGCTCCTCTGCCACGAGGGACAAGGGCAGGAGCTGCAAAGGCAGTGAGTCACACCAGGCACACAAAGCACAGCACGTGCAAGGCAGGGCTGTGAGCAGATATGAGAATGCAGTTATTTCAGGCTGCCACCCACCTGGATTGTTTTAGAAGCAGCAGCTCAGAGGCTGAAAAAAAACATAGAATACAATACAATTTGTGCCTCATACTTTAAAGGAGAACTGCTAGAAAAGTACACACAGAGAAAAAAATGTCATTAATTAATTATTACAAGGTAAATTACATTAACTTCTATTATGCCCAGCACCTTAATTATTTTATTATCATCATTTGGGGGGATGTGGAGTGTGATTGGGAGTTTTTTGTTTGTTTCTTCTTCTTACTTGAAAATTCATCTCTCTCCATATCCCTACTGAAAAAAAAGAAATACTATGACTTTTTACCAATATGCAAAATGCTCTTTTATTCAAAGACTTGCAGTGTTGTGTTTACAGTTGTATGTGATTATCTTAACTGCTTTTCTGATTTTTTTTTACTGACCAGAGGAGCCTTAAACAACATTTTTTTTCTCTTAAAACATGAACCCTTTTTTCCATTAAAAAAGTCAAGATTTACTCAATGTAAATCAGTACACAGATATTCGTAGTGCCAATGTTTTTCTCCTGCAATATATTCAATTATTCTTTTTAATACCCAATGCACCTTTCCCTCCCCAAGTGGATTTATTTAAACTCACATGATCACTTCAACTCCTCCACCACCTGAGAGAACACATTCTCAGATAACCCTGATACCTATGGCTATGAATGATTCAGAGTTCCTTTTTTCTTTCTGAAAAACACTAATCACCCTTATTTCTGGGAGGGGGAAGGGAGAATTTTCTTCAGACTTCAAGAAATACTACGTTGAGAAAATCTCTTGTTCTTATAATTAAATGAACAAAATTTATATTTTCATAACATTTCTACACCCAAATAGCCTTATTCACTACAATACCAAAAGGCTGCTTAGATTCTTTCCATTTTAAAGTATTTTGGGGTGGACCCAATTCAAGCCCCTCCTGCGTGCTCCTGCACATCAGGCATTGCAGGGCATGCAGCAAGAGGCACCAGGGGAGCACACAGCGCCTGCCAGACACATCATTGGTCCTCAGGAGGCTTCCTCTCCTACAGGAGACCCTAGAGGGCAGCTCCTGTGATCCTCTGGGCTCAGGGGCACTTGCTGCTCTAGGGGGGCACCTGTGCACCCCACTGGGCAGGGCACAGGGAAGGGAGCACCTGCCCAAGAGCCAGCAGGGGCACGGATGGAGAAAGCTGAACGCCGTGACTTGGAACCGAGGGATGACAGGTGAGGACACGGAAGGCTGGAGGCATGGAATTAGGTTTCCACGAGATGCAGCAGAAACACTTGGTGCTTTTCATTTCGACCCCTTAGCAATTTAGGGCACGCTCTCTAAAACTTTTATCAGCATTTAAAATGGGCCTATTCCCTTTCAGTAACTTAGGCTGGTAATGAGTGCGCAGCAAGATGATTCAAAAGATGTTTCATATGTGTCATGGCACCAACAGGCAAAGTGGCTATGTAGTGGGAACACTGGCATGGTTACATTCAATATTTCATTTGTGTTACACATTACAAAGTCTGTATTTTTCTATAAAATAGGTAATGCAGGGTTGTCTTTAACTGGGGACCTTTTAGTCTAATTTTAGACACATATACAGATTAAAGTTATCTTCTCAGAAAATAAGGCCATATAAAAGTCCTCTGGTGAATGAAATAAAGTGCACCAGTTTAAATGCAAATTTTTGATCTAACCACCTCCACCTAACCTTATACATGTGCTACTATTAAAAGGAAAACCTAGCTGAAAACTAAAATTCAGCCCGG
Organism: Motacilla alba alba; assembly: GCF_015832195.1. NCBI lineage: Eukaryota > Metazoa > Chordata > Aves > Passeriformes > Motacillidae > Motacilla > Motacilla alba. Next base: position 114,887,639 of record NC_052016.1, read on the forward strand.
AGAAACTGTATCAGCAGAAACACAATTCTGGAGAACAAAAATTTACAGCTAAAGTCAATGACCCTTCTAGAATGTATCAAGAAACCAACATAAAGAAAGCAGCAATAGATTTTCTATTTTTCTTGATAGCTTAAGTCTTTAAATCAATTGTTCATTTAGCCTGGTATTTCTCCTCCAAAACACTACACAAAGAAAATTAACCATTATAAATAATAGACTAATTAATTGACTTAAAAAAAAAAAAAAGTCAGAGATTATCTGGCAGATAAGTATCAAGAGAAATACGTTACTTAAGACAATTAGTAAAAGGTTCAAAGGTTCATTCCTGCTTTGAAATGGCATTTAGTGCTCTCCAAACCATTTCCATCGAAACCGGATGGTTTATAAATCCATTTCTTTGTGATTTCCCATAAGGACACTAACACTGCACCTCAGCTTGGAAAGGGCTAAACTGAGCATGTTCCACTTCCACCACGGCCCATCTGTGTACTGGGAGGAAGAAAAACAAACCCCAAGTATGGGGTTTCACCCCCGGATTGGGGTGACCCCAAAAGATGGAAAAGTCCCTCCTCCAACCCGTGCCTTCAAAGAAAGACTCAGCAGTCCTCTGTTGTCTGGTCTCAAGGTTGTTTATTGTTGGTTATCTAAAAGATTCTTCTCCTGAGCTGCTGTGGCCCGTTCAGCAGCTCAGACAAAGGCACACTGCCCTCCCAGGGGCTGCTGCCATCTTTTATATCACACATTACGTGTTACATGTTTATACTTTTCCCCAATGCCTACTGTCTATATTGAATGGTGACTTTCTACTCTAGACCAATCTGTGAGTGCCAACATCACCAAAGACATGGAGGCTGGGAAGGAGAAAGAAAGAGGACAGGGCACACCCAAATCCCTCCATCTTAGAACCCCTGACCCCCATGTACAAAACTTGGCCCCCAGTGTACAAGGCTGAAAACCCCCCTGTACAGCACTCAAAACCCCTTCCTTTCACTGTGTGACTATCTCTACTATGCTATCTAAACTTGTGTGTGTGGCTTGTAATTCTCCATACAGAGTTGGTGATTTGCTCCATGGGCTCAGATCCAAACCCCACGTGTGTCTTTGGCTGCTGCCAGGGTCTCAGAGCCCCCTGCCAGCGGCTCTGGCCATCCAGGGCACCCAGAGGGATGTCCTGGGTTCCGACACCCAAGCACCTCCCAGCTCCTGTCTGTCATAGCCTTGGTCCCCTAAAGAAAACCACGGTGTTTGAAGAACCTCGAGGGTCCTGAGCACCCAGAGTGGCCCCTGGCACCCAGCTGCTGCCCCAGGTGAGACTCAGCCCCCTCCTCTCTGCTGTCCAGGACATCACGGCTACAATGAGGAACCATGGCACTCTGATCCTCCATTTCCACAGGGTCCAGGAAGAAGTAGGCGAGGAAAATGAGACAGTAAACAGAAAATATGGCTAAAAAATAACCTGACCACAGTGCAGGCTGGATGGGACTTTAGCCAATCCTTTCTGTGCCTGCACGAGCACCCTTTCCCCAGCAATGGATTCCAGCACCTGCTAGTTTCAATAACAGTAGTGAAAAATGATACAGTTCTGTTTGAGCAGGAGACCAGATACATGTCCAGGTTTTCAGACAGGGATATTCTTACGTGCACATATCTATTATTGCATAGGGCTGCACTCAGTAGTCAATTAGAAAGTACAACAGCAGGATCAAGGGTATGATGATAATTCTCATTTTAAGAGTTCCACAAATGCATGAGGTGAAAGGTGCAGATGTGCTTTTTGCTAAAAGCCAAGAAAACTGATGCTATACAAAACAGCAGAAACATTAAAGAATATTTAATACTTCAGAGGCCTGACCATTAGCTTCCACTTGAAAGTGAATGCTTTGAGGCTGATCACTCAGTACACATTTGCAAATCCCACTGGGTATCTTCCCAAGTTCCTTGGTAAATTTTGGCCAAGTGTGCTTATGGATCAGGAACTTTTGATTGAGCAAAATATTTCTGGCACCTTAAAGAGGCACTTCACTGCTGAGTGGAATCTGCAACAGCATCTAGACTCTACTGCTCATTGATTTCTTTAACTGCCTCTGCATAGCTTTAAAGTCTCAGTGGTATTGTTTTCCTTTTGATGCCCGTGGATGTAAAATCAGGATCTTTAAAAATGATCCATCTGGACTAAAGTAACAATTTTGTATTTTATAAATTAAATGTATCAAAGTAGGTTGAACATACAATGATATACCATAATGCTTCTTTTCATATTTAGCACTGGTTATTCAAGAAATACACAAGTTACATGAAGAAAAGAGCAGCAGAAATAACCCTCTGCTAAAGAGCTTATCAGCATAAATTTTGCATAGAAAACAACACACAAAATTTTCAGTGTAAGCCAATCTCCCAGATAACATGAAAATACAAAGCTGCACTCAGACATGACACTGTAATGGAGTAAAAATATAACAATAAACGCTTGTAGGACTCTTGGGGAGAAGGGGCAAGAATGAGAGCATTTGTCAACCATCCCTCTCAACAGCACACAATGGGAGCAAGTGGCTCCCATGTCTGACCTCCCCATGGTTTGGTCCACAAAGCACAGAACACTTGGACAAAGTGAACTTGACTCAACTGGACAAAATTGGATAGGGCATCTTCAAACGCCCTCTATTCATATTAGGTGTGTGCAGTGCAGCCTAGAGCTAGTCCAAGAGAAACCTCTTGACGTGGTGACCCATGGCACAGACAGAAGGCATCTCAAGGTCTCGACCCACAGATCTGCTCCTGCTGGGCTGCCCTTTGTGCTCAGGTAGGCACTGCCTAACATCTCCTGTCATGGCCAGGGAAGAAGACAGTCTGCACATTTTAATGGGAAATCTATTGTTAAAATCCCCCAAGCCTTATAAGCAATCTGTAAGAAGCTTTTAGAAAGAGAAATAATTGTTTTCTCCATACCTCCCCAAAGAAAGTGTTGGCTTCAGCAGTCCATTAACAGAAGTGACTGCAGGTGCCTTTCCTGCTAAAATTAAAAACCTTTATGCTTACTCCTAATTCTATTATTTTTCATCGTAAACATTATCTCTCTAATCCTGAATTGTTCTATCTCTCAGTATCCCAATAGCAGCTCGCTACACATTTTCTCTGCTACACATTCTTTTCCTCAAGGTCCAGGATTTTCTTATCTGGTGATTAAAACTGTTTAACCAATTTAACTACTTTTCATGGTAGCAGCACATCAATAAATGGGAGAATATTGTTTTTTGGGCTCCTACTGAGAAGATAAAACCCAGCAGTCCCCCAATACAATAAAGATAAAACACACAGTATCACTCAGGCCGGAATGCTGCAGAAGAAATTTGTATTTCATGCCTTTCACAAACTCTGAGAAGTTACTGCCCAGGGTCGCACACCCAGGAGCCATCACTGCTAGCAAGGGCACAGCTGGAAAGCCACACATCATCAGGAGGCAGTGGCTGCCAGGAAGTCTGCAGTCAGCGTGGAAATCTTTGAGCATCAGGGACTTCCTGCAATCTGCCCGACAGATTACGGCCACGGTCGTCCAGATTACAGAAATGTGATCAGGGAAGGCACAAAGAGGATTAGTACTTTAACCATGGTGGCAAGATGGCATAGCTTGGAATGGAGGTCTGAGTATAGGCAGGGAAGAAAAAAATCTGCTTAGTTATACAACCCACAGAATCACTTATGTAAAAGAGTGAAGGGCAGAAAAGCACAGGTCCAGGACGTTGTTGGGTGGGTAATGTTCATATTCAGCTACCTTGAGAGGCTCAGGCAATTGTAGCAGCAGCCAGGCATTTCAGAAACAGCCATCTGAAAACAAGGAAGCCTATAGACTTACAGTGAATTTACAGCAGGCTCCTGGACTAAGATGATTTCTTTTAACCATGTCTATAGAACTGTCTACACAGTCAGTTATTTTGAGAGACAACTGTAAATACATGGCCACGAGGAGCACTGCCATAAATCCTGCCTGGTGCTGTATATCCAGCCATCCACCACCCAGCTCTCTGACAGGTAAATATCAGTCACACCCTACACTTAGAAACAGCAGAAAGATGTGAGGAGAAGCTTTTTTCTGCCAGAACTTGTTCATTAGGAGGTCCACGATGTCAATCAATGAAGCAGCCTCACTGATGGTGAGGCACAAACTGGTATTTCCTGGAGGCTGCCTTTCCCCACTGTAACCCAGGACTAAGGCTGGCAAAATGAACTCCACAGTGAACAAAAGGGAAGAAGAAGATGGACGTGAGACTCACCAAGACAACGGAAAAATCTAAACTCAAAACCAGAAGAAAAATTATTTTTTCCTGTATTTTCTGTAATTTAATGAGAAGTTACAGCTTCATAAAAGAGTATTCATTATATATGCATACATTCATATTTAATTATATATATATATATATATACACAATCCATTTATTTTCTTTATTTCAGAGACAGCTCTCAAAACATGGAATGGGTTGGGTTTTTTCTTTTCAAACTTCAATTTGAAGTTTGAAATTTACTACCTTTCAGTTGTTATTGGCCATTAGACTGGGAACCTCAGAAATCAATACACTTTACCTAATGTATCAGAAAGAATGAAAACATTCCATTCAAACAGAAAGAGGATTAAATAAAATAAAGCATGCCTAATTAATAATAAATTTGTTTCAGGGTTTTATATATTTTTTTAATGTGGAAATCAAAGCTGCATAACGGAAATAATTTTCAAACATGCAAAATAATAATGAAAACAGCAAGCAGAGAAAATAAGAAATAATTTACTTAATATTATTGTTTATCAAGCTAATAACACTTATCTCTCTAGGGCACAATGAATACATGTTAATGTTTATATAACTCATGGAAGCTGAAAGGTGCTATTTGAAGTAACAGGTATTAAAATATAGGTGTAGCTAATTCTTATTTTAATTTCCCATTTGCATGGTAATTCTTTTTTATCACTGTTGCATCCAAATACTCTCACAAAAGGCTGAATTTGAAGCAAAAGGAAAATCCTTGTTCAGAAAATGACTGTTGGCTATGCTCAGTTTGAATTGCCATACTGCTAAACTGGCCTATTCCACAAAAAGATGACAAATAAGAAGCCAAGACGTTTCTTTCCTGCTTGCTTACATAGACTACAGCCATGCCCTGCAGGTGTTCACTCTTCATACTTTGGGTTGTCATTTTTCCTTCTGCACGTACATAAACTCCTGTGGAAGGGCTTGTGCCCTGACGGGCTAAGAAAAACTGCAGCCTTTCCAAAATAATCTATTGCAGACTTTGGGGGGGGGGTGAGGGCATGAGGGAAGCCAGCAATTCCAGCTGCAGGGAATGTTTGTCCCAAAAAGCACATGTTCCTTCCCCTTTCTGGGACAGACCAGGGAAGTCTGCAGAAGTCCTTCTCTCCCAAAACCACATTTATCGTCTCACACAGAAGCTCTCCTGTCAGGACATCAGACACGCAGCTACATTTGGACAATGACTGAGCTGACAATATTAAATATCTCTGCATCTTATTTGTCATTTTTCAAACTACACCATCTTACACGTGCTTCTCCAGTGTCAACGTCCTCCTGGTTCTGCTCCCCAGGCTCCCCTGGAAGCCAAGTTCTTAATAATAATAATTTAATTAATTCCTTCCCCCACCAACAGTGCCTCCCTAGCTTTACACACCATCAAACTGTGGCAGAATTTACCTACTAAGGAAAGTTGCTTGACCAAAATATAACAAGCAAACAAATAAAACCCAAGAGCTGTCCCTCAGCTAGTCCTCCCTAAGAGCCTGTCTCTCCTCTCAGGCTCCCCCCACAATCTGCTGGAAATCCTCAGCTCAAGACATCATGCTAATTTTGATATGAGCTGCCTTTGGAAAACTTTTTTTACCCATCAATTCATTCTCTGTTTATCTGCTTGCATTTTCTCTTCCCATCAGCACTTGTTTCAGAATGCTGTTGAGATGACTGCAAAAGGTCAAAGGTTGTACCACTTTCCAGCTTTCCATCCCTCCTTCAAGAAGAGAAGCCACATCTGCTGGTTCTGGGTATTTCCAGCGCCACGCCAGCCCTGGGTGTGCCACGTGGAGCGGCTCCCTTTGTTCAGGCCACTCGGGGCACTGAACCTGGGGCAGGGTCTCCTGCCACTGCTGCGGAGCTGGCAGGCACCACCATCCCCCTGCCCATCCTGCAGAGGCAGGCTGCTCCATCCTCTGGGCTTTGACTCCAGCCCGGTCCAGAAACCACCCCAAAAACATCTCCTGCCTTTCTTGACTTGCAGAAGCACGGCAATGATAAACACCTACGAGCACCGAAGGAAATTGGGCAGGCTCTGTGAAAGCAGGGCTGACACACACATCTGTGTCACCCGTGATAAATCAGACAGAAGTGTTCAGAAACAGGTAGTGACTCACATTATTCACACAAACCAAATAAAATGAAAACTTGCCATGGAACAGGATAACCTTTAGTTTAAGGCCACAACCATAAATCACAAAATGAAGATTTCTTTTTAGAAAAATATTTCCAAATTTTCTGGCTCACCTTAAGCCTCTTCTATGACAATCACTTGTGGACTGAGAGGAGAGGGGTAGAGGATTCATTCCTCCTTATTCTTATAAATACAACCTTCTGATTTTTTGAAAGATCTCGGTCAGAGTCAGCGAGATATGTTTCATTATTAAAACGGATTTGCCTCACACTGACCATGAGTACCAAGGGGAATTTAAACTCCTGCCTTGCAAAATAAACCATCAAACACAGAAGTTACTTTTCTTGTGTTTACAATAAAGAAACACCAAGGCTTTGAAAAAAGTGGAGTGTCTACCTATGATACTTTTCATCACGGTTTCTAAAATTACATTTTACAGTGTGAACATAGCAGTCCAGACCTGGGCAAAGGCCGGATATAAATCCGCCAGGTCAGCCCAGGACTAACAGCAGCTCAGCAGCTCCATTCAGAAAACAAGGATTAGAATACATATCACCACAGGAGAAATGTTAAGAAAGTAGAAATCAAGATATTCCCATGGTGCTAGTTTGGGAATACGTGTATGGGTACAGGAAAAATTGCCCACAACCCAGCTAACATTTTTTTTTTTCCCCTTTTCTTAGTAAATCAATTGACATAATCACAGTATTTCTGACCTGGAACATAATCAACAGGATGTGGATTAAAAGCAAAACAAAACAAATGAACAACCAACCAACCACAAAACAAAAGAACAAAATAATAAACAACAAAAAAGTGATTTTGTTTCTGTGCAAACTAAGGTCTCCACACAGGCTGAATAAGCAGCAAAGCACATGGATGCCTAACAATGGCAGGTGGGATTTTTATTCTTTTGTTCCCAAAACAAGCTAGTCTGGTTAGCTTTCTGCAGGAACAAGCCTGCAGAAATCATGGCAGTCTAGGAGAACTCTTGGGTCAAACAGGTATTGTTTGCATCCAGAGTAAAAAAAACTCAAAGTACAATCAAAACTACAAGGAAAACTGTAGAAAGTACAAATGCATCCTGCAGTTTAAAAAATGCCTTTTACCACAGAACCAGAATGGATCAAAGAGAGGACGTGTTATTCTCTCTGCTCTCTCTTTGAGGATGTAATAAAAGAGTCAAGTACAAAAAACCCATTGGGAAACTCTGCACATTCAAAATTATTCTACTTCAAGTCACAATGTGTACTACTGAGGTGCTTAGCTTGATAAAGGTGAAATCTTGTCTCTAAAACTCTGCCTGTTCTTCAGACCCAATCTTATTTTCAAGTAATTGACTGAAACTTAATCTCTGGATTCAGTCATGTAGAAAATAAGTTTGGACTACTAAAATTAGCAGCAAGTCTTCACAGAGACTAATGTTTTAAAATATTTTAACAAAAGTTTTTGATATTTCATCTCAGTAGCATTTCCAATGCCACTTTCTAATAAAAATTAAAATGCATTCTTATCCACAGCAGAGTAAGTGAAAGGTCCACATATTCAGATTACTTGTGCCAGAAAAAAGACAGAATGAAATGTAGCTTTTCTTTTCCCTTAGCCATAATACAACAAATTATATTCAAACCAAAATGGTATTCAATGGATAGATTATTGTACCTGAAGGGGCTCATATGACACCAGGAAAAAACCAAATAATGTTATTTAATAGTCATTTCTTTTTCTTCATACATAATAAAAAAAAAATAATTAAAAGTTCTTGTACCTTAGGTTTTTTTTTTCCCCCTTAGGAAAGTTATTATCTTCAGCTGTTTATAAAGGAGTTATGAGATCAGCCTACAGATAAGGTAAAACAACAATGTAAATTAAAAATTCAAGGCATTATAATTGAGTTTATAAGCTTATCACTCATCCTTGCTATCAGGAAAAAATAAGTTAAAAATTATACGGTGGTTTAGTCCAGAAGGACACCACTTCTCAAGCCTGAACAAGCTAATGAACATTTCCTCTCCCCAAAAAACAACCCAAAAACCACCGAAACAAAACCAACCAGCCAACCAAAACTACACCCCCCCCCCCCCCCCAACATATTTTTCCCTGTTAATTTAAAGGAAAAATAGAAATGCCAGAATGAAGGTGTTATAGTAACCAAAAGAGAGGAGATGCTGGAGCTCTGGGAGGCACTGCTGGGTGAAAGAGCAGGAGCAGAAGGAGCCGCTCCGGAAGCGGTGGCCTCGCTCAGAGCCGGAGCTCAGCTCCTTCCCGGCAACGCAGCCCCTGGAGCTGGGAGCTGGCTCCCTGGGACAGACACTGCCCAGCTACAGAGAACACACCGCGCAGTCAGAGCCCCAAAGCCATGGCAAACCGAGCCTCAGCAAGCAGAAACTCCGGCCCTACATCAATCACTTTTCAAACTACTCCACATCTTTGGAGGAGACCGGAACACTTTAAGCTTTAAGTCAAAAGACTGAAACAAATCAAGTTATTTGGCATAAACCGCTGACCCGGAGAAAACCGATTCTTTATGCTCCATGGTACTCTCCGTGGTATTAAACTTTCTTGCGTTGTTATTGGTAACACCTGCCCTCCCCACGGCTGCTCGCAGCCTTCAGCAGCCCCGACAGGTGGCGTCTGGAATCCCACGGCACAATTCCACCGAAAACTTGGGAGTAATCAAAAGCTTCTCCTGCAAAGAAATTAGTTTTAATTATTTTTACCGCTTGCGTGCTGAAACTACCCTGGCCAAACTGTCTAACCACAGAGAGCAGATGACATAAATGGACTCAGAGCAGAAATGTACATCTTAGAGAGCCTCAAAGACATACAGGTGCATTAATCCATTACAGAAAAACAAATACACAGAATAATTACAGACTTTAAAAGGGCAATAGAACGACCAGGTAAGCAATAAGTAGCCAAAAACTGATTAAAGATATTTGAAAAGCCAATTTCAGACTAGGAAAAAAAAAAACAAGAAAACAGGTAGTAATTTTAATTTGCAATTTCAGACAGTCTTTTTTTTTTTTTATTCCTGTACTAAATTCAAATACATATATTTTTAAAAATAACTATCCGGGGAAAAAAGAACCTAAAAAACCTCATCTGTTTTTTAAAAACACTTCCACCTTTTGTTTTTCCTCTGGTAAAATAATACATTTTGGGGGTTTTTTTGAGCCTGCGCCAATGGAGTACAGTAAACAAAGGTAACAATATCTATAAGCCTAATTTGATTTCTCATTAAATTTTTATTGCGGCTCAGTTTATTACACAGCTCTGCAAGCAAGACCTGCTGTGAATGAATGAAAAGAAAAAAGAGAAAGAAGAAAACAGTTGCAGGACTGGACGTGTGCAGAGTCCTGTGGACATGGTGCCTGTTACACCAGCACTCTCCAGGGAGGGGGAACTCGGCGCTATCTCTGCACTACAGAAAGCAAGCACACATGTCCAGCAGCTTCCCCAAGGGCACACAACAAAGCAGGGAAAGACCAAACTAGAAACCGCTGTGTCCAACTTCCCAGCATTATCCACAAGGCTGGAGATTACAGCTTCTCTTCTCTGCGTTTTCCCCTAAAACCTGTTAGAAATTCCAGATTTTTCCTACTCTGAGTGTAATTTTTGAAAACTACACTGCGAAGACTGAAGCCAGTCATTACCCTTCAGAGTTACAGAACCTCACGGCTTTCAGCAGCTGTGGGTGTTTGAAAGCTTCAAGTTTGTTCATCTACATGTTTAAAAGAGTAGGAAAAACACAACTGGTTACAACCATGTAGTAGAGACGATCAAGGGAACAGTTTATTTCCAGCTCCAGTGAGAGCAATACAAACGTTATGCTCTTTACTTTGCTGGGAGAGGTGATGAACAGCTGAGGAATGAGGCCAGCAGGTTTCAGAAACAAGCAGAGATCATGCATTTCTAGTCTGCCACTGTTTGTATTCAACTACCTTTCATTTCTGGATTATTTTGGAATTGGTGCCACAAAACATACTGTGGGAATGGTAAGGCAAAACAAAAGGAGCCAACCTAGGGGACAGCCAGCCAGGGTTGATCACATCCTTACAGTTCATGACCATCCCAGAGAAGACTATCACCAATTCCTTCTGGAGGAATTTCTACAACCAGCAACATGAAACCTCTCACTACAGTGCTTCCAAACTCTTTATGTGTTTTGAACAACAACTGTGAAGAGGAAGAAACCACAGTCAAGCTATTTGGAATACACTGCTCTACCAGCACCTTGCTGTGCTCATTCAGAAGAGACTTGAAATTTCTCAATCAGCATTTAAATCAAGTAATCTCTGCATGTTTTGATAAAATATATGTAATTTTCATTCAAAATAGGACATTTTGAAGAACACAACAAATTTTCCTAGCATAGAGTTCAGCTAAGTTCTTTTGCTTATATCAAAAAAAGCAATATAGAATAAAATAACCCATTAAATAGAAATTAGTGCGTACCAGGAAAAAAACAACTGGTATTTCCCCAAATACCATACCCAGAACTGAAACAAAACAATCCAGGAGGAAAGAAAAATTAAAACTTTCTCCACATATAAGCAAAATTCATGGTTTTTTCCATTAGTAACCACATCTTGGTGCTATTTTTATTTCCAAAGAGTACAGTTCATTAAGCTACTGCTCTAACATTATCATCTGTAAATAAGACAGGGGCCCGTGTATCACAAGCATGGGGGACCAGGAGGGGTGGTTCTGGGTTGTTTCATAAAGAAAGGCAAGGAAGAAGATGAGTCGTTGCATCCTGAGCTCAGGAGAACCTTCAGTGTAGAAAAGCCAACTACAGCAACTGTGGGAGCCCTTACTAACACCTCTGGGTCAAGATCAGAGGGGTCATCTCCAAGGAAAAGCTTAATATTGCAGATTGCTCAAAACTTCATTGGGAGCGACTCTGTGGGATCCTTCATGGAGGATAAAGGTGCTGGGAATTTTTCAGGAATTCTCCTGTGGAAGCACTAAAAGAGCTCATCCCCTTTAAATGTAAGAGAAGTAAGCGGAGCACCCCCTTGGCTTCAGTGTGAACTCAAAACCAAAGGAGAATTGTTCCAGACATGGAAAAGCAGACAGATATCCACTGGGAACTACAAAGTCATCCACCAGCACATGCAGAGATGAGAGGATCTAGGCAATTAGAGGCCCATCAGTCTTCTTTCAGTCCCTGGGAAAGTCATGGAACGAATCCCTCTTGGGGGCTGTCACCAGTCACAAGAAGCACATTACTGTTCAAGACAACACGGATTCACCAAGGGCAAACTGTGCTCGACAAACTGATCACCTCATGGACCAAAGCAACCTGCTCAGTGGATGTGGGGTGAGACATGGACATGGTCTGCCTGGATTTCCCCAGAGCTTCTGATGCTGTTTCCCACAGTAGTCCCTTCCTAAAAAAGCTGATGTGTTATGGCTTGGACAAGTCCTCCACGTGGTGGGTGGGAAACTGACTCGCTGGTCACACCCAGAAGGTGGTGACAAACAGCTCCTTCTCCAACCGGCAACCTGTCACATCTGGATGTTGACCCCTCTTGTCTAAACTGTATTTTACCAAGAAAATTTGGACCAGATCATCCTTAAGGTCCCTTCCAACCTGCTAGTCTATAACCAAAGCCACCTCTGTAGATGACCACAGGTTCTGTTACTACCCTGACGGAGGGCAGCAACAAAGAAATGATTCAGTAGGTTTGGCATCATCTCTCAACAGCAACATAATGAAAAAAGACTGTGGGTTACTCAATATCAAAACTACATTCCCTACAAATCTTTTTTTTTTTTTTGGTGATCTTATTAGGGAGCAGTCTTCCATTTATTGTAAATTATTAATTATATGATCCATTAAATACCACACAGTTGTCTTTGTCAATAAGACATTTTTGTTGTTAGCTGCTTATGGTGAATCCTATGCATTTGATGCAGGCAGTGAGAAACAAATTCAAATCAAGTTTTCTACAAGAAATCCCTCAAACTCCGTGTCACAAGACTGTCAAAAAACTTAATCAAAATTTTAAACACATTTTTTAATGCAGATAAACAGTGTGCTGTTAATCATAAAAATACTTCTTAATAGAATGTTAAAAGAAGGCATTAATTGAGTAAAACATTTCTATATTCCTCAAAGAAAATTTTGCTAAATTGTATTCTCTGAGGACATTTTAAATGGAGCCAGATGGGAATTTTAAGTATTGAGAGGCAAGGTGTTTGCCATAATGAATATATTTTCCAGTCACTTCAACATTTCCAGCTTTGTTATGCCTCACTGCCTGCAGAGTCACTCAGCTTCTAACTCTCAAACATCACTTATTAAAGCTAAAGATCTATAAACTATGAAGAAGTTTCTTCCCACTTAATTGGTAAGATCCCATGTGTGTGTCTTTCCAACTCAACCAAAAGCCACAGACTTTTACAGAGGAAAAAAAATATTTAAAGTGATTTTATTTTTGTCCCCTTTCAGTTTCAAGCTGTCTTTAGAATTAGACTCATTTTTTCCCAGGGCCTGATCCAAAGCTCAGTGAATTCAACGGAAAGACTGATCATCTTCAATATCATGGGAGCAGGCTCATAACATACCATATGCCAACCATGAAAGTACCCATCTGTCACTGATCCATATCTTGTTATTGTTATGTGCATTACAACAAGGGATTACTTTTCCATGAGATGAAGCTTGTAAAGGAGCTGCTGGAGGAATGTCTGAACAGTCTCTGAACACGTAAGCACTCCGGAGTGCAGGCACACATCCCTCAAGTCAGCAGTGCCCCCAGCAGGGTCTGACAGCATTTGGTGTTCCCCTCCACAGCTGAGCAGAGAAAGAGCTCTAAAATCCATAGGCTCAGGCCTCTTCTGGCTTTTGGGCTGCCAATGAGTTTATGACTGATGGATCTTTCCCAGCAAGTGAGAGGCAAGCAAAAACCTTTGTGACCTTTGTGCTCAGGGACAGGGGCTGCAGCAGAGCAGTGACTGCCATCAGGATCCCTCCGGTGGTACCACTGATGGTCAGCACTGGTGTCACAGGGGCATCAACAGCCCATCACATTACATTGAACTATCTGCCCTTATTTTGCCTGAAAAAGCAGGAAACACTATTTTCCCTAGCCACATATGTGTGATGACACAAGTCACTGTTAAAAACATGCTGACAGAAGCATAAAGGCCCTCTGCAATTAAGGATCTTGCTTGTTTAATTAATTCTCCTTTTCAACATTACCCTACATCTTGGCAAACATACACAGCCCTCAAAAGAATAGAGCAGAGGTGGGCACTAATTCTAAGATACCTCATCACCTCCTTTTTCTCCAAGATGAATCAGTTGCATCTGAGAACATCCTAAAATTCTTTTTACTAACCCAATCACCTTTGCTCACTGAGTGAAATAAGCAGAAGCAACTCTGCTCTGAAAGTGGTGGTCATGATGAGGGAGCTCCTATATTTAGGTGCTCACCCAAACCATGGTAAGCCCCAAAAAATTACCCTGTGAGCATCTTGCCCCAAAAACCCACTTCCTCTCACATCCTTTTCTCAGAACAGCCCCCAAGCCAGCTGGCACCAAACTCCTCCCTAGAGCCTCTTCCTCCAGGTGCCAGGAGCTGCCAGCCAGCAGCCTCCATCCTGCTCTGTCGCCGGCCAGGGTCCACACACAAATCTCAAGCAGGACAGGACTGCTGTGGAACGTGTCTTGAGCTGTTTTACTCTCCAGCATCACTCTCATTACATGGCTATGACAATGGGAAGATGCCCGCAGCTCACATCCCAGGCAGCAGATTAAGAACCTAATGTTACAACTTATAAATTAAGTTTTTTGACCAATCACACAAAGCAAAAGCACATTGACAGTAGTTCCATCTAACCGCTATAAAGCACAGGTACCTTTGGTTAAAACAATGCTTGCTTATTTTGAATACAATACCTGCTCGTGAGCCTTAAAACACAATGCACACAGCTCCATTATTAAGCTTAGAACTCCCTAATATCTCTCTAGATATACTTTTCTGCAGCTTAGGGAGTTACTCTAGACAAGCATTAATACACAGACCATTGTTCTAATGTCCTCACTTTTCTACTTACATAATTTTTCTGCTGACCTATCTCATGGCTGCTGCTTAGCTCTTGTCTCTGAGGCCTGCCTTGTGCAGCTTTCCCAAAACCCTCTGATTTTGTGGATTCCCACACTTCCCCCCAGCAGCTCCCAGTAACCACCAGTGCCCCACTCCCCCCCTCAGTTCTTCACTCCCCCCGTGCCAGCCCTGCCTCCCCGCTCCTTCCTCCCCCTCTTGCACTCCTGCACACTCCCTGTTGTCACCCCAGTGGCACACCCCCACGCATCCCCATCCCCTGTTTATTCTTTTCTTCACTATTTAACTGCTTAATCCTACCTAACCTTTGCTAAATCCCAGTTCCTGCTGCATGAACACAATGCACATGCGAAACCTGAACACCCTTCCTGGCACAGGCAGCCAGCAGACTCAGGAGGACAGTTTGGAAAGCAGGTCTGATTAAAACAGCCCTCACAGAACAGAGCTTGCCTGAGGATGCCACTTGTCACCACCTTGAAACTGTTTTTTGAGCTTGGTTCCAGTTATTTGAAATAGTGTTTCTGTGTTTCACCTCTGGGAACCTGTCCAATTTAGCTGAACCACTGGGCATAAATTAAGTATTTGGAGTTATATCTTTTCCAAACCCAGCTAAATAAAATGGAAATGTTCTTATAATGAAATCTGTTTTGTACTGTACCCCAACAGTCTTCTCAAACACTATCCTAATTATCTAACACAAGAGATTAACTAATCAGAACAGTGACTTCAAGCTGTTGAAGGTTCACAAAATCTTGTTTTGCAATATACCAACACCAAATTTGTTTAGTGCTTGGACAAAGAGCAACTGTTTAGATCTAAGTTGTTGAAGACATTGGGATGTTTGTGTCACTAGCATACAACCTTTCATAATTTAATATGATTTAATTTAATAATAATTTATATTAATAATAATATTATTAATTTAATACAGGAAAAATATAGAAAAAATACCTTTTTCATTTTTTTTCAAATATGGCAACTAACCAAACAAAATACCCTGGAACATCTTCATCAGTAATGCAGACAGAAAATCTACATATCACACACCTGTCCTGGTCATATTACAGATGGCAGGTCAGCAATGAAGAAAGTACCTGAATGATTGAAAAGAAATTTATGCACTAAGCAGGCTACAGCAATGCATGATGAAGAGAGGTGCTAACCTTACAGAGCAGATTGAAAAGTTAAAAGCCTGTTCGAGGATTTCACAATACTGCCTAACTTAAAAAAAAAAAAAATAAATAAAAACAAAAACCAAAAAACAACAACAACAACAAAAAAAAAAACAAACACCAAAAAACCCCAAAAAAACCAACCAACCAACCAAACAAACAAAACCCCAAAACACTCCAGAGAGACACAGGAAATTCTCAGTATATTTTCCTACTTTCCTACTCTGCTGGTCATCCATATAAAAGAAACCACCTCCAGGCAACTCTGTCCCTAAAGAACTGGAAATGACATGTGCTTTTCCACTACATGTTATCCTGGGAGCCTCCTTCTTCAACCAGATTAAGGACTTAAAACAAACATTACACACAACAGCTCACGCTTCCCTCTATTTCTCAAAATTCAACAAAGATTTTTGTTGTTGTTATGAGGATACAAAATTTTGCTCTGCCAGGCTGACATTTGAGCTCCATGGAATCACAGTGATTAATTTCATTAGTCATTACAAGGGTGGGGTTCCCCCTCTTTGCTTCTTAGGGGAACCATGTGGCTCACAGGAAACCCAAACCAAGTCCTGTATTATCTTCTTGTCCTACAAATGAATTAATTCTTCCCTTGTTTTGTTGGTTTTAACAAGCAAACTGAGCATGTGCCACTGATTCTCATTTAAATTGGATATTACCACCCCTTCTCCTCCTGAAAACTTCCCTCTTCCTACTTTACAGGAGCATTCACTTGAAAGGAGTGTTACCTTTACAGTGCAGAAGAGGGAAGTGGAGCTGTCAGTGCACATGTGGGATGTCCTTACTGGAGATTACTTCAAAAGGCACAGGAAACTGAACACAAAGCTCAGGACTGTTTGAATTCCACAACCTGGCTGGAGGTAAGGAGAACACTCTCTTTAAAAACCCAAAAACTGAACAAGAACTGACAAAGGCAACTTGAAAGCCTTTGTTTGCTCATGTTTCTGTAATTCCTACCCCCACCCCCAGAATTCAGAAAATAACTTTGAAGTCTACTGTTCCTGAATAACTGATCTCACTGAAATTATGGACCCAATGGGTGCCGTTATTTCACCATACACATCTGTCACTGGCACCACTGACTGGATCTCTCTTACAAGGTCAGAAACACTATTTTATTGCAGAACTGGTTGCCAGTACTTAATAATTCTATTTGTCTTGCAATGGATGACGTGTGATCAGTGAGCTGCAAGAGACAAGGATAGCACTGACTCCATTTTTCAAGTGGTCCTGTGGACACCCACTCAGCAGCACGTGGAAGACAATAAACAATTAGTGCTTGCTTGTTTCTCAGCAGGACTGATGCAGAACAAATCCAAACGTTTCTACTTGTCTATGTAACATCATAAAAGTCATTGATATTTTGTTGCATTGAATCTTTTTTTTTTTTCTATTTTCAGAAGCATACTTTATCAGAACTGCATTTATTATTCATATTGAAGTCCTGGCTCAAAACTCACTGCACTAGTCTTCTACAAAACACTGATGAAAGATGGTTCTGGATCGCAGAATTTACAGTCTACAAGACAGATGAAAGATGAATATCAAGAAGCCTGTGCTGAGGAACATGGCTGCTCAGAGTGCCAGAAGCTGTCTCAAGGCAGTGATTGCTGAAGAGGCTGAACCGGTCCCCATGCTCGTTTCACCTCAGTTTTAAGTGAGAACCCTGTCGAGTGCCAGGTTTTCCATATGGAGAACACGTTCCTTAAAGCTGCACCTAGGATACACCCATCTCAACAAAGCTCCCCAAAATCAGCAGTTTAAGCTGCTAATTAGCCTTCTGAATGAAATTATGGCAGTCACTTCCCAGCTCATTTAGGTTCGAATGGGTGATAGAGGAGAAAAGGAAGTGTAAGTGATAAGTGAGTTATAGTACTTACATGACAAATTACCTAGAAATGCTGGGTGGCTTTTTTTTTTTTTCCTGAACCCTTCACTTAAAACCTCACAACAGTTCATTCTATATGAAATTATTCCTGGATGAATGCCTTAGTTGTGTTTTTCCTTTTGTTTGCTCTTTGTAATTCCTGTTAGTTTTACAGACGGAAACCAACACTGCTAATCTATGTCATTCCTTTCTATAATTTCTATCTGGATCCAATAAAAATATTTGATTGTTACGAAGCAGATTTCTTTTCAATGCCCTCATGCTTTCTGTAGTGTTAGCCAAAATCATGATAAATCTAAGGGTGGTAATTATGTTATTGAAATTATATATTAAGCCTCCAATGGTAGCCACAGAGGGCAGAGACAGAACAATAGAGACTCATTATCGTAACCCTTTTCTTTTCCTCCTTTTATTTCAGAAGAAAGCCTTTGCAATAGGTTATTCACCTTGCTATTTAATTAAGCTATGAAGTCAGTATTTAGCTACAGTTTGCTTTCAGCACTGTTCAGCTCTTTATTCCTTCAGCGATTTTAAACCAACATCTGGATGATCAGTCTGAATGGCTGGTACTGTACCAAAGCAATTACTGTTCCAAGGTTAAAAAAAAAAAGAAAAAGTGTGGGTGTGTGGATATGCACAAACTACCACTGGTCAGCTCCCTCTCGAAAATGAGCAAATTCTGCCAGGAAGTAAATATCTCCCCCATTGGCACATCAGTTCCTTCCTCATTTTTCAAGATAATTAAATTTCATAGGCATCTTTATTCCCCAAACACTTCTCCAAGAGAACAGAGGCACTACATAATCTACAGTTTTGTTATGACACACACTGAATATTTAGTTCACTTTCTTGCTTTTCTTCTCTTTCAGCAATACCTTTTACCAATTTCCCTGTCTCTGTATCTCTGGGCAATCAAACCCCTAAAATTTATAGGAAAGGTTTACAGAGGAACTACACATAGAAGGCAGTGAAATTTGGGTACAAATTAGGAGTTACTGGTACAAAAACACCTCCATGAAACACAAAATTCCTGATTTACCAGAGCATTTCTAGAGCACTCACCTCTACTTCTTCAAAAGGGAAGGGGGAGGTACAAAAAAGGAGAGGGCAAGGGGAAAAAAAAATATCATAAAGCCAACGAAAAAAACCCCAAGAAACCCAAACACACAGTCCAAATAAAATTCAAAGGAAAAAACCTCCCCACAAAACACACAAAGATACACCAAAACTCACTATTTCAGACCAGTCAACTAAGAGAGGCAGTTTTTTTAAGCTCAGTTTTCCCCTGAAACTTTATAAGACAGCTGAACGTGAAAAAAAAAAAAAAAAAAAAAAAAGAAAAAAGGAGATATTTTATTGCATCCTAAAGCTTTGCCTGAAGCAAGGTAAAGGTGATAATGAGAAACATCTTCATGGCTGCATTCTCAGGGAAACCACTCTTGAAAATGGCTTTTGGGAAAAGCAAGGTCTCCACTACTGTATACTGCTACACTGCTCAAAATATGCTTTCTACAGTACCACTTCCTATGATGCTAAAATTTCTAGTAATATAATCAAATAAAAAACACTAAAAATCAAAGGTTTTTTTTGTAAATGACATGATGAAATCTTTCATACATAATTGGAACTGGTTAGAGCAGGAGTAACATCTATTTACACAAATATTTCTGCTTCTAGTTGCAAATTGTGGGGAGAATAAAAAAAAAAAAAGGTAAAACAATAGCTAACAATAAAACTAATGTAAAGCATAGCCCCACTACACATCCTTTCTAGTAATGTTGTCTGTCTTGTCTTCCCTGGTAGTGACAGCCCACAGCATCCAGAGCATGTCTGAAGTGATAACTGAAGATTTGTCTCCTTTGAAACACAGATGAATAAATTGTGTACCTTGTGAATATGCATAAGGCCCCAGCCTAAGGTCTCCAACACTTCTGGGTTCCTTTTCACTAGAAATAGGAAAACACAGTGTTAATCTCAATGGTGGACAATTATTTGAGCTCATGTTCTCCGCAGTTTTGAAAAGTAATTTCTCATTTCTTCTTCTTCTTTTCTCTCACACAATGAACTTATTCAGACAAGTATATTTTCCATTGATAATGTCAGGTTTAAAATATGCAAGACACTTTGGGAGAGCAAAACAGTAGCATTCAGGCTTATATGTAAAAAGAAATTGCTCCTGTTTGTTTCTTTCTGTATGGAAAAGCATCCATATTTCAGCCTGCTTTTTCCAAGAAGTAAACCTTGGTAAGCTTAGAGAGAGGCTGAAACTGTTCTCCCCTTAGCTGAAACTCACAGTTTGAGATGCTTGTGTAAAGATGCCATTTTAACATTTAAACGCTGTTACTCCACCTTCCAGTGGCACAATCACGTGTGAAGAGCCACTCGAACATCCAGAAGATTCTAGGAAATCTGTACATACATCTGTGCTTTTCCTGAGCAAGTTTGTGTCCCAATAAACTGAGCACACAACAAGCGACCCATCCCTCCTCTGTAGATCAGATCCCTTGCTGCAGGCTCAGTTGCTTAGATACAGAGTAATCAGGGTAAGTGAATAAATCAAATTATCAATAACATACACGATTGCATCCTATTATTGAAACAGTAAACTGAAGTAATTTTTAGATTAGTTAGAAAAGAGACATTTGAAATTTACTGGACAATATGAGATGCCAAATAATTAAATGAACACTAGTAGACATTTTGAAATTTGGTCACTGCAGATACATAGGAAGCATCATTGTTCCCTTTACAACAATAATTGCAGGAACTACTCATGTAAAGTATCTCTCCAGTCATTCTGAAATAAAGACTCAACTAAATGCTTCACAAATTGTTATTCTTGATACAAGGGAAACCCTTATGAAATGAACTTAAAATGTAACCATCTGAAACCACTCAGCCTGCATTGATTCTACTGCATTTGACAACAATGCAAGACTGAAAAGATGGGGAAAGTTCAGCATACAGCAGAGATGATTAATAGCAGACAGAATAAAGGTGCACAACATAACATATGGAAGAGAAAACACAAATTAGGCACTTCTAATTGCTCTGCCTCCTAATGCAAGAGCAAAGGCCAATCAATGAATCTGAAAAGCAGACATTTTAAATTAATGAAGGAAATCTTTTTACACAAGCTATAATTAATCTTTGAAAATCACTTCCACAAAGTAGAAAACCTCACAACTTATTGAAAAAAAGATATAGATAATGAGAACATATATTTTTATTTAATAAGATGATAAATAAAATAAATTGATCATTGATTGTTGGGAGCTATAAGGGGGCCTAAAGGAAACCACTTTTTAAGAAGAACAACTCATTCTGTTGTAATCAAATAAAAGAATTGTTATGTTCCTCTTGGAGCTCTCTTAGAGCTTTCTGTTGACAGCTATTAGAGTATACAGGTAATAACTCCAAGTTGATACAACACTTTGGAGTTCATAGTCTTCCAGAAAGTACCTATGATGTCATTAATCTCATTGATTGACTCTCCCTAGACCTCCCTAGATAATTCTAGGGACTTTGCTGCAAGATCTGTAATGGCAATGACAGCTACTGTCCTTTTATAGAGAATGTGAAGTCCAGAAATAAATGAGGACCTGTTTTTTTTCCCTTTTTTTTTTTTTTTTTAACTTTCAGATTCTAGAGTTTCTGAAGCATATTGGTGATAATTTCCTGACATGCTGAGAATGAATCCAACAAGAAGAGACACTCTGCTGGACATGATAATTAAAAGCAGGGAAGAATATGTTGAGAATGTGAAAGCTGGGGCAGCAACCATGACATGGTGAGGTGCCTGTGAGAAATGCAGAAGGCAAATAACCAGACTGCAGCCCTGGAATTGAGTAAAGCAGACCTTGGCTTGTCCAGGGACCTGTCTGGAAGAATCCCACATGCCTAAAAAGAACAGGGCTTCAGGAAAGCCAGCTGATTTTCAAGGATTACCTTTTCTAACCTCAAGAGCCATCCATCCCAACAAACAGGAATACAAGTGAAAGGCAGCAAGAGATATGTAAAGATTAAAGAGGGCCCCCTGACAAGAGCCAGGCATAAAAGAGAAGTGTACAGCAGTGGAAGCAGGGCCAAATGACCCAAAAAAATGCAGATGCTGCCTGAATACGCTGGTTAGGGAAACTAGCCCAGAGCTGAATCTGGTAAGAGACAAAGGGCAACAAGAAAGGCTCTTGTTTGGTACAGCAAGCACCAAAGGGAAGACTGGGGAAAGTGTAAGTCTGCAGCTGAATGGAACAGGTGACCCAGTGGCAAAGGACACAGAGAGGACACTGCTCAGGACCTTTCTCACTTATGTCTTTACTGGCAGCTGTGGCATTCAGTAACCACAGGTCCCTGAGATAAGCTGAGGAGTCCAGAAAAAGGAAGACTTACTCTTGGTGGAAAAGAATCAAGTTAGAAAACCATTTAAACCAGATGGAGAGATACGAGTTCATAGGACTTGATGGGTGTCACTCACGAGTGACAGAGGCCAATGTCACTGCAAAGCCATTCTGCATAATCTTTGACAGACCTTGCTGGCCAGAAGAGGTTTCTAAGAAAGAAATCATATACTGCTTCTAAATTCCACAGGGGCAGGGAGGATGATAACTGCGAGCTACTCAGTTTCACCTTGATCCCTGGGACAAACATGGAGCGACCATCCTGGAATCCACCTTCAAAAACATTTGAAAGACAGGGACAAGAAGGCCACTGGATGCAGGCAGCAAACATTCATGGAGAGAACATAATGCTTTAGGAACCTAATAGCCTTCTGTGGTGAAATGACTGGTTAAACTGGATGAGACGGAACAGCAGATGTTTATCTTCATTTTGCACGGCTTTCAACACTGCTAACACACTTAGAGATGACCTACTGAGGTACAGACCAGATAAATGAAATGAGGCTGACTGAAAGCTGAGTTGAATGCAGGTCAAAGGGCTGTAACCAGCAGCACAATGCTCAGTGGCAACCCGCCATCAGTGGTGAGGAACCCCAACCCCCAGGGGTTGATGCTGGGGTCAATACTATTTAATGCTGTTGTTAGTGACCTGGACGAGGGGTGGAGAGCTCCCACATCAAGCCTGGAGGTGCCATAAATAGAGTGAAGATAGGAGGCATATACATACCTGACAGAGGGAGTAAAGGTGATGGAGACAGACTTCCCAGTAGCACCCAGGAACAGGACCAGCGGCAGCAAGTACAAACAGAAACACAGAATACTCCTACAAACAGAAACACAGAATACTCCTACAAACAGAAACACAGAATGCTCCTACAAACAGAAACACAGAATGCTCCTACAAACAGAAACACAGAATGCTCCCCTTTTTTTTTTTTATAATACAGTGAGGATAGTCTAGCACTAGATTTAAGACATGCGAAACACAAGTGGGCATGGCCCTGACTGCCCTGCTCTTGGCTGACTCTGCTCTTTGCCAGGAGTTGGAATGGATCTGCAGTGGTGCCCTCCTGCTTCTGCAAGACTGTGCTTTCAAATTAATTGCAACAGAGCACCCAGGA
This sequence comes from Motacilla alba alba, assembly GCF_015832195.1. Lineage (NCBI taxonomy): Eukaryota > Metazoa > Chordata > Aves > Passeriformes > Motacillidae > Motacilla > Motacilla alba. Next base: position 114,910,739 of record NC_052016.1, read on the forward strand.
CCATTCACAATATTGGAAGTCACAGTGTGCTGAAAATATGGAAAAAAAGTGACAGCAAGGACTGCTGGTAAAGCCTCAAATCAGAAATGAGTGTAGGTGCTTCCCTCAAGAGAGGGGGGACACCCTTGAAGGCCGAGGAACTCCCTAGGGTTACATCAGGCACAAGCTTATGTGACTGTACTGAAACCCTAAATAACAGATTATTGCAATCAAGTAAAAGTTAAATAATTCAGAAGAGTCTGCCTTTTTTAATCCACCCTGAGGTGCACAGATACCAATTACCAAGCTACCACGGACAAGCTGCACTGTGCTTTCATTTCAGGTCAGGATGCATCAACCAAGCCTCTCAAGGGCAAGAGAAAGATATTTCCATCTCTTGAGCTCTGCCAAAGACTAACTGCTTCACAGCAAAAACCTCTCACTCGCCCGCATTTTCAGCTGCCTCAGCCTCGGATGGAAGCCAGAGGAAACACTTCTCCCATGTGGCAGGGAGCACACAAAGGGGCACTCTCTCCCCCCAGGCTCAGCACAGCTCTGTCCTGCTCTTGGATACACCTGTGATACCCAGGCACAGCAGCCCACAGTGACAATACAGCAGAAGAAACCTGGTAATTTGGCACGTCCTCTAAAAACCAGGTCAGAGTGCCTTTAAGCTAAATAAACCATGTCCTGCTGATCTCATAAAAAATGGCCCTAGCTTTAGGCACTGAAAGTAATTCCCCTCAAATGACTAAATACTTTTGCTTAAAATGCAGATCTTCTTTAAGTCTTTGCAGGAGTCATAGAAACATTAACAAAACACAGTCCTACTAGCAATTAAACTCTATGAGGATTAAAAAGCATATATTTAATTATTTTTTTACTCCACAAGCTACAATATCTACCTTTTGGGCCATGGTCTAATTAAGTATTTTAAAAAGCAATTTCCATTTCATTAGAGATTATGAAGCAAGTAGGTTTTATTCTTTTTACTTTGTTTTGACAGCTTACTCTAATACACTTCTTTACCTTAGTATATTTTAGCACAGCTCTATAATTAAGGAATAAAGAAAACACAGTAAGACTACTTCCTCTCTCTTCATGTCACCACTAATCAAAATACCTATGTAAACACACTTCATTATTTGCATAAATTTTGGGGTAAGCATGGTGATTTGGGGAATTCCCAGGGCCTTGAGTCTATAATTTATCTGGCTTTTCAGGGATATGCTAGGTATCTCCCAAGGGAGGTAGTTTTCTTACTAAGCAAAGGAAAAACTATGTTTCCAAAATTATTTCTGTTAGATATAAGGGAAGAAACATGTGTAAAGAGCTTTTTCAGCACCTTCAGCCTTTGAAAGGTTTAATACTGGTTTGGCTTAAGGCCAGCATGACAACAGATGTCTTAAAACAATGTTTAATTGATGAGGATACACAGGTGAATAAAAGCAGACAATTGGATCAATTTAAACATCCAGCTGAATTTTTATTACTTTAACAGGCTGAACATTAATGCATCTCTAGTGTGTAGAGGTGAGAGTATGACTGATATATGACTCATAAACACAACAAATCCATTACATATAATTTTCCTTACCAACAGGAAAACCTCCCCTGAGAGAGCAGGAAATTGCTTAACTCAGAGCTACAAAGATTTCAGATGTCCTCTTTCCCTCGGGCAGGCTAATCCACCAATAAAACCCCAGCTTTCTGTTTCTGGAAAGCATTCTTGAGACCTTTGTGTTTAAACTGCTCCTCCAGCTATTCCCTTACCTGCCTTCCAGGCAGTATTGCAGAGCTGGGCAACACAAAAAGGATTTGCTGATACCCCACCAACTACTCTGGCATTCAGTTTCCCATCCCTTCTGTAAAATAGGGCAGGCTCAGAATAAGTGGATCAGCAAGCACTTTTCCAAGTTCCCTTGTGGAATGATGCCTACATATCTGAGTACATGGGGAACCTGGAAGAACTAAAGGAGTGGGTGCTGGGTTGGTTTTTGATTCTAGCCAAACAAGAGAATCCAAACAGGTAATGCATTACAGAGCAGAAGGTAGAATGCAGGCTGGAAAAGTCTTTTCATGTTTTGTATTTCTTCTCTCTACAGAACTAGTGATGCAAAATTAAATGGCTAAAAAAAACCCTAAATAAAATGAAGAACAAACAAACAAAATGTACCTGCAAGCATTTCATGAACCATTTCTGCAACTCCCAGAAACAGCTGTGTCATTTCATCACAGCAACATCCCCTCTATCCACCTCAGCTGAAACAGGGAGTTGACTGCACAGGTCAAACAGGAATAAGACCATGCTGAACGAAGATAAAAACCTTCACTGCTGGTAATACTACTGAACAACAACAACTGCACCCAAAATTAACATGCATCGATCACTTGTAGCCTGAAGTGGAAGAACCATTTGATTTTTCCATGTATGAGGCTCTCCTCTGCTCCAAGGCATGGAAGGAAAACAAGTCAGAAGTTATTGACTGACAAGACAAGAAAGAACAGGATGCCACCATTCTTCTAATGCACCTCTCCCTTCTTGGGCAAAAAAGGGTCATGAGTAGAAGATGATGTCAAGCTGTGTGTGTCTCACTATTATAAAAGCAGGATGAAATCCCTTCATTTTACAGGCAATGCATACACACAACAGCAGCTGCAAGACTGTCAGACAAATAACGTGTTACTATATCAGGCAACTAAAATTAAAGGGAGTTTGTCCTTCCACATCAGTGAAGTCAGCTTATAGACTTTTATTCTCTGAAGTAACTGAGATCTCTTCTGTTGGTTTTTTTTTTTCATCTCTTCCACCTAGATGAGATACAGTGTGTTGACATCCTTGGATAATGTCATTATTATCAATTGCTTTCAGAAAGCAACTGTGATTAAAACAATGAAAATTATCACGCAAGATCTTGAATGAGATAAAACATTAATATTTTCAAAAAGCATACTCAGCAGTGTGTAGCTGTATTTTAGCCTGGCTATGGAAAACAGAGTTGCTTCAATTAAGAAGATACCAGTATGGTTTTGAGCAATAATTTTTAAGGATTGCTGCTACCCCATGTCCACAAGATAAACTGTTCAGAGTGGGAAAACTGAAGGGAGTAGATTTAAAATATTATTAAAAAGTTTCATGTTTATAGGATAAAGATCTAAGATAGAGAAACAGTACCGTATTTTTTTTAGTGAACCATTCATTATTGAACAATACCATAAAAACAAGAATGATTTAAAAGACATCACAAGTGCATGAGGTAAAATAATAACATTTCTGTTGCCCCTTTGTTGAAATAGAATATAAACATTGTGTCCTACTCTCAAATCTGAGCTTTTTGTTAAGAAGGGATGCTACCATGCTTCATTTGCACCTTATTAATGTATTTGATCACTGCATTTTCAAGCAGATGCAGAGGATGACTTTGTCAGGAATGGTAGACTTTGACAGGGCAAATGACAAACACTTTCCACTGTTTATGAATACAAATTATTATTTTCGGCTATTTACCCATTTTTATTGATCCCCAATTTACTTTCAAGAAAAAACAGCAATTCAAACTCTAAAAAAAATAATCTGACTATAGACATCGGAATAGTATTAATCAACCAGTTCTTTTTATCCACAAAACATTACTTGAATTAAAAGCCCATGATTTATTTTTTTTTCCTAGGTGAACTTGTTAATGCAGAGAAATCCTCCTCTCATATCACACAGTAGGCTCAAGGTGTCCTAAGGACACATGCTGCTGCCAAACAGCAGCTTTCATCAACTGACTGAAGCCTGATATGAAGAACCATCAGTTATCCTTATGGGACAGCCACAAACAGAACAGATAAAGAAACAACATATTTCTTAATTTACAATCTGTTACCATAATACGGATGCATTATGAACAGGCAGTAGCTTTACAAGATGGCATATTACTTATTCATTAGACCATTAGATCTTCATAAAAGCCATGCTCTGAAAGCTGCTGCTCTGTTTGCCATGTCACGCTCAATAGAAAGAAACAAATGTTAGTTTATGGGAAATCCAAAGAGTTGAGTTTGGGGTTGTTTTTTGTTTTTTTTTTTTTTTTTAGCAGATATTTCATTTCTTGTTTGACTACTGATTTTGCCGTAAAGTTCCAAAACAGTCCAAGTTTAATTTTTTTCCTTCACTTTTACTCAGGCAGAGTCTCTTGTGCTAACAACACATTTAAAATGGCTCTCAGAAGTGGAGCTCGAGCCCTAAATATGCCACAGGAAGAAAAGACTTGGCGCCATCCTTTAGTAAATTATTGTCTCACCTCACAGAGGAATTTGGGCAAAGAAATCTACAGTTACTTTAAGCTTTCATTTGCTTCCAATGAAACAGCATTTAGATGCTTTTGCTTAAAGAACTGCCTCAAATTGGATAAAACCAGCAAAAGTGGATTACAGTCTTCATGGACCTTTATGTGCAGAATATATTTACTCACCAGAAAATCCCATCATTTATCTTCAAGACATTTCCTATGGGTTTATCCCATTTTGGAGCAGCATTTTCTAGCTCCTTGTACCTAAATACATCAATTAAGGGTTTTCGTACTGGAGATTCCATTTCATTTTCACAAATACACAAAAAATGGCTATGCTAGAGTAATTGGTGAGTAGCAAAAGCACACGGTCCCTGCAGAACTTCATTTAGATGTTTTCCAAATATTCAACTCAAAACATGTTGGTACAAGCAACCATGTTAACTTATGCTTAAAAGGAAACTCAACAGCATTATTCTACTTTCAAGTTAAAAACCAAGAGTAACTAGGTTTGCTACTTTTTTTTTTCATTATGTCCAGAGAAGTATTTTTTTTATTTTTTAAATATCATAATGTTTAGCATAAACTGAACAGTTCCTTTCAGAGGTGTAGGTTTTGTAGGTCTGTCACATACAATCATAATGTTACATGCACAAGAATATGGGTTTGTTTTACAGAAAAATCTGAAACTTTTGTATATGAACTTCCATCAAAGTTATTGACTCATTTCAATATTGGATTTGTCTCTACAAAATTGCTTGCAATAAATTGAATTATATAAGCTATATTTTGCAATCTGTGTCTGACAGTTACACCCGAAGTGGTGTCCTTAATTTAAAAAAAAAAAAAAAAAGACACCTAAGAAAGCCCCCCAGGCTATCAGAGAGAAACTGAATGCCAAACAGGTTGAGAAAAAAGAATCAGGAGTCCATTTGTGCAACTGCAGAAATTACATCATACTTTTATATTCTTTCATTAGTAAGTGTGTTATAAGTAGTGAAAGGAGGATAAGGTACTGCAGTGTATAAGTTGTATAGTGTTTCCAAGTTTCACACGTCACGTTTGAAAACCACTGGGTAAGGTCCATTACCAAGAACTCAAGTCCATCAAAACATTTTCTGTAAAATTCACTATACATTAGATGCCTTCAGAAAGAGACCACGGTCTGAGATATCACAGAAGAAATCCAGATTCCATTCACTCGGGGTGAAGAGGCCAGACAGGTGCTTCTTTCCATCTCACGGGTGCTCTCCAGGCTCAGCCTGCTAATTGAATTTGAGCATGCCCAACACACTGAGCAAACTAGGATCCACACACAAAAAAGCCTTGCAGTTCCCTTCTTTTTAAAAGGTTGTTTCATCCTGTTAGAAAACCTTAATTAGGGAACCTCAGCTCCCCACAGGGACTCGCCCCTGTCCCCTGCACTCAGGTCATTGTGGGCACTCACCCCCTCCTCTGTGGCAGCCATCACACCCTCAAAGGAGAGAAATAAGGTTCATCTGGAGTTGGAGGCAAGATAAATAAAATAAAAATACAAATCAACAGGCAAAGACAGGAGGATTAATAAAAATACTACAGCTGCTCTGAGTAAGGACCTGCTCGCTAGGACTGTAGATTTTGAGTACATGGGTGATGGGATTCAATTCCTTTCATTGCTCAGCTATCCCAGAGGCAATCCCCATGCACTCTAGGTAACAAAATATGGCATCACACAAGCACAGGCCACTTCTGCTGCACGGGGCGTAGCTGTCTCCCTCTGTTTGGCTCCACCTTCCCTCACGCTTCTGCAAAGTTTTCACAGGTATGGTTGTTTTTTAGAATGGACTGTATCAAGAGTGATGATTTCTAAAGACAATTATGGACTGAGAAAGCAGGCAACGTCACTAGACACAGCCAAGGAAACTAATCAAAAGTCACTCACCAGTCCTTCAGGACAGGATCTTAATGTTACTCAAGTGATGGTGCTTCACTATTCACATTAAAAGACTGTAGTAGGTCAGCTGTAGAGTTTCCCTGGTTTTTAAAACAATGCTTTTTGCTACTCAGTTCCATCTCATGCTTCTAGTTTCACTTCATTAAAACTCAAGTTGTCCATTTTAAAAGTGAAATTTACCAAACAATAAAAAAACTTCTTTTTTTTTTTTTTCCAGAAAAGGTAAGGCTCTAGAGGAACAAATATGAAAAACAGAAGTCATAAAACAATCTAATTTAATGAAGACAGAAAAGCATATCAGCAGAACAACCCTATGACCCTGTTACCCAAAGTCACTGGCGAGGAACAGACCCAAGCAGGAAAGCTCTCAGTTCATTAAGTCAGTGCTATAAAAACCACAGGTCTCATTAACATTAATCCTGTAACTCCCACCCGTTCACAAGTGTCACAGACAGGCTGGATACAGACAGATTTCACTGCACCTTGCTTCATCAAACCAGTTACATTTCTAGTACCTTTTATTACTGGTACCCCTGAAAATAGATTCTTTTTTCTAGGTTAGACTATTGAAGCAAAAACTGGTCTCCAGACAAATAAAACAAGCTGCTTTATGGAAAAATCAATTTGCCCTGATACAAAACAGTATACATGGTGGCATTGGAAGCTTATGCTTGAAGAACCCAGGGATAGTTTTCAAATCCTTTCAGAAGCTGCATCTCATTTTCAAATCTATATACACTATATTACTGAAAAAATCTCTTACTCTCTATTTTCTTCCACTCAGATATTCTTCCAGTCTGAGCTGGTCTGAAATTTTAAGCTGATGCAATAACTCTTGTTTCAATCTCCAGAATTTTATAACAAGAAAGGCAATGTTTTGTCAAAAAGGGGGATTGCACACACAAATAGAAGGCTTGAAAGGCATTAGGATTTCTGTCCTCACTTCCCAACAGCCAAAAAAAACTAGCTAAGTTTGCTTTAAAAAAATCTGGTCTACCAGAAATGAAGTGGCATACTTGTAGTACATAATGAAACAGATTTGTAATATGATTGCTGATTTGGACACAAAGTCAGCTTTAATTAGAGTGCCCTAAATTTAGGGTCTCAAATTACAGACAGTTTTATGGTACTCTTCCCAATTGATTTCTGTCACTAACCTACCTTTTTCAAATACTCTAATGTCCACGGAAATTTAGCTGGCCTCTTTTTAAATCGTGATGAAATTGCCTTATCAAGACTGAGAGAGGGCTCACCTCTTCCAAAGCAATTTATTCACTAAATATGGCTTTTGAACTTTAATTCGTCCTTTTTAAATTAAATCTTCTAAATTAGCAGCGATCATGTCTTTGCAAACACTTCAGTAATGATAGTGCAGATGAGCTGTGTTGACTTTCAATTCCGATGCTATCTTGAGCAGAGTCTCTGGACGAGAGAGTATCCCGGGATACAAAGGTCCACCATCTCCCTCCCTACCTAAGTAAACTCTAAAAAGTTACATCTCACTTGCTTAATTAGTAACAAGCCTCATAAAAAGCCATCTTACCACAGAAAAGTGGAAACTTGGAGTTGAAAGCCGAGTCAGAGGCACACCGAACTGCAAGGCAGCATTTACTGCTTGCAGCCACCATTAATTCCTTAAGTGCAGAACAAACTAATTTTGCAGGCAGATAAATAAGGTGGTTTGCAAATATATTTTTGCAAATATAAAATATAATCAGAATTAATGAAGAGAAACTGCCGTAATGGAAGAGAAACATAAAAAAAAGCAATGGCGATGCGGGGATTAGCAGTGGCTCCAGCATGGTAACAGCTGCACTAAACTAAAGAAGAAACAGGCAAGAACATACTATCAGTTTAAAAATAACTTTCAATATGAAGAAAGAGTAGAATTTGGCATCTGACGCTTTAAAGAACACCCACTGGGAGGGGCTGTTAATATTTTTAAAGAATTAAGTCCTGACAGATACAAGGGAATGCCCCAGAGAGAACTACTGAAGTGAATTCAATTTAAAAGATTCAAAACATAAATGCCAAAAGTAAAATATCTGGTGGTTAACTGCACGAGACCACAAATCCAGGTTTGATTCGACATTATTTTTTTTCTGCCACAAAATCCAACAGGAATTTTTTCTAACCCTTGAATGACAACTTGTGCAGTTCTATTTTTGCCAGCCTCTGTGGCTCTACTCAAAGACATTCTCCTAGAGTCACTATGTTGAAAGCAACAGCGCCAGCTTGTAAATATATTGGAGACTTCATTTTCTACAGAAGTCTGTAGAGCAGTGTTGTAACTGCCCTATAAAGACTGGCTCCATCCCTGAGCACAGACTAGGTTAGAAAAACACCTGATAGATGAGCTGTATTCACCACTCAGGGGCACCCTTCTCCCTGCCCTCCTGTGACAGAATCTCTTCAGCCCATTCCACAACCACGCTACAGTTTGGACCTTGGATACTCAAAGCATCCACTTCTCTCACCACTTTGAGCCCAGGAGCCTGAACGTATCTAACACACCACTCTTCAGCTCGTCCCAGTCAAAGTTTCTTTCTCACCTATTTCCAAGGTACTTGAGACTCACACGCTCACAGGAGAAACAGTTCTTGGGAAATTGTGACATTTTAATTGATACTTTGAAATCCAACTCAGGTTTCCACTAGCATCACCATCATCACCCTTTCTTGTAAAAATTCACATCATAAGAAAGGCCGAAGCCTCGCCGGGTAAAAAGCCACCACACACAGTGTATTCTCTCCTCTGAGAGGAAACAGGGCAATTCCCACCTCTCAACAGCTTTTTGCTTTCATTTTGTCTAAAAAAAATGAAAAATAATCCCACATTACATAGAACAAACTGTTACCCAGAAGTTACGGGATTTGAGGACTGCAGTCTGTAACAAATCTCTGATCATAATGAGAGATCCCATGAACATCAGGAAGCAGGTGTATGGATCTCCTCCTGGGGATGGAAAGCACATGTTAACTGCTTCACACATTATTTTTTCAATTGCTACTTGTTATCCTCCCTTTGGATTGGCAGCTAAAGAAAATTCTCTAATAGCTGAAGAATTAAATTCATTTAAAAGTTCAGGTAGTATTTACATGCTTTCTCAAGTGGAGACTTAAAAATATTTTGTTACCTCCAAGTCAGATAGTCTTCTTCAAAATAGCATTTTAAAGACAAGGCAGCTGAGAATTCAACCCTAAATTAAACCTTTGCTGAACTGAACTTCATCATTTTACCACAGATCTTGCACACGAACATAATAGTGAACAGAGACATGCAGAACACAGTTTAAATCCCCAAAACAGGCAGACTGAGCTCAGGAGAGGGCATATCCAGAAATTTGTCACTAAGGGTGAATTGCAAAATAAACATGTTCAAATCAGAAGAAACATAAAGAAAGCTCATAAGAAGTCATGTAACCAGGTAGCACTTGTTTTTACATGGTGTCCTTCTGTGACATGCTGAGCATCTCTTGAAGGTACCAGACAACTTAAACTTCCCTTAACATCAGTTGAAAACAAGGACAATGATATCATGCTAGGTCAGGGAGGAATAAGAATTCCTCTCCCAGCAGATCATGAAAAAGATGATTAACAGCTCGATTTTCCTTAATGGTTCTTGGAAATACTGCATTTCTAACTCTGGATGTTTTTCTTTTTTTTTTTTTTTCATTAAAATCCAACATTAGATGAAGAAGTAAGTCTCATTTACTTTTCTCAACTCAAAATAAATTATTATGGGTATTCAATAACCCCAGATTTAAAAATATTAACACCTACCAAGACCCAAAACCACATGGATCACAGAAATGTTTCAATGTTTATTACTGAAGGAAAAAAAATTTACCTCAAATAAATCCTAAAAGCAGAGAAATCACAATTGCTGAGTGCTTTCAAATAAATGATAGCCTAAACCAAATTGTCTAGTGTTCATATATTTTGTCCTAAGGTTCAGGGACAGACTTCAAAATAAGATAAAGACTGGAAAAAAACATAAAATTACAGTTTAGGAATTATTCTGAAAGAGGTAGTTAAAAGTTTTTTTGCTCACATCATTTAGCTAGAGTTTGGTTCATTGCTGTGGTAGATCAATGAAGACTGCAAAATACAATTAGGAAAGTAAATGGACTCAAACTCACATAATAATGGAAAAAATTACACACTGTACTTAATAATGTCACTGCAATTTTTTTCACAATATCCTTTACTATGCAAAACCATTAAGTTCCATTACAAAATTTGAAAGGACAGATTTTTGTACATTTTTTTTTAACTACAAAAATAACCTGTTAAACAGTTAAAACCCACTGAAAACACACATTTATGTAACTGGTTCCTTCTGTCCTCCCCAAATTTTATACAGCTCTGGTATAATTATTCCTGAGGACTTAGGGCAGTGCTGGAGCTGAAGCAGAACATTTCTTCTGGGAGAGACAGTGACTGAGACTGATAAAGCCAAAAGAAACCAGATTCTGCTGGGACTGGGCTCGAATCTTCAAGATTTTCTGGCAAAGGATCACTGACCAAAATTTTCATCTCATCTTTCACCAGCTCAATGAGACTGCCCAGGGTTGTTTTCTGCTGTTTATTCTTGTTGTTTGTTTTTAAATTGACCAAGACTATAAATTAAACAGAAGTTGACTGCGCACCCGCACAGAGAAGACTCGCATTAGGCATACAAGCAATATTATTTGAAGGGTATGCAAACAATCAAGCATGAAAATACGCCTTGCTGTTCTAGAACAAACACATAATTTGACTACAAAATAGGTGGGGGAGTTTTTATATACAATAAAGAAAAATAACTTTAAGGAGCTTAATGTAGCATACTCCTACTGTTAGCAGAGATTAAAAAAACACTTGCTTAGCTAAACTGTTCTTCATTGGACAAGAACACCACACAATTAAGATCTCCAATCCCTCTGTGCTAAGAACTTCACAAATACTTAGTAAGAAGCATTGTTACAGTTGAAGGAGGCAAAAGAAGTCTAATATGCTCAATAATCAGCAGGGTTTCTTTGGCTTTTTGAGTGATTCTTTGCAGATTGACAAATGCACGCATACACATAACTCATGAGATGCATTTGCAGCAAAATTATGACAGATATTAACATGACAGAGAAGAAACTAAATATGCAAGTAGTACAGCAAGCCAGCAACCTCTCCAAAAGGTAAAAACAACACTGCAGTAAAAAATTAAAAAATTGCATGAGTGCAAAACAAAACTACTAGCACAGAAGGGCCACAGGATAGTATCGTGTCTCCTCTCACTCTGAGCAGCACTTTGTAGTGATGCAATTCTGTCTTACAGCTTCAGGTGGATCTAGGCATTTAAACCTACAAACACAGAGGCCCTACAGCCCAGAAAGAGAAAGCCTCCCCCACCACTGAGGTCCAGAGGAGATGCAAAGAATCCCCACATCCCATACACATTTCCAGAGATGCTACGGGGCACGCAGGCTCTGGCTTCTCCTTTGTCAGCCCCTGCACAGCAGCTGCTGCTGCCTTTTATTATGGGAAGGAGGCACCAGGTACACAGTGACAGTGTCATTGCATGACACTGTCATTGCATTTTGCTGTCTTTCTCCCCATCTCTGTTTCTCTCAAGGTCAGAGAAGAAATGCCTGTTTGATTAAGGGCATGAAATTATAGGAAGATTTTAATTTAAAAGTGTTGGGTGATTGACTGTGTTTGATTCTGAAGAAATCTACTAAAGAACTACACAAGATCTGCACAGTGGGCATCAGAGCCCTAAGACTGTTGATAAGGTGAGTCAGCTCAGCACAAAGGTTGTTTTCACAAAGACATTAATCAAAGCACAGAATTTCAGAGACGAAGGATACTGGAAGTTTGTTGATATAACCATTTTAAAGTGAAGAGTATTTGCTTTTGCTCTTCTCTTCCTCATCCTTCATGCTCATAAGGGAATTACAAGTTTAAACAAGGTCTTTTAAACCAACCACATGAAGTTCAACAAAGGGAAGTGCTGGATTCAGCCCCGGGACAGGGCAGCCCGGAATGGACAGACTGTGGAAGGAGACACTGGAACGCAGTGCCACGGAAAGGGACTGGAGGATCCTGATCAAGGGCAACTTGGATGTGAGCCAGCAGTGCCCCGGCAGCCAGGAGGAACATCCCTGTCCTGGGGGCATCAGACCCAGCACAGCCAGCCGGGCCAGGGAGGGGATTGTCCTGCTCTGCTCTGCTCTGGGGCAGCCTCACCTCGAGTGCTGGGGGCAGTTTTGGGTGCCACAACATAAAAATTCCTAAGCTATTGGGGAGCACCCAAAGGAGGGCAATTAGGATGGAGAAGGGTCTGGAGGGGAAGCTTTGTGAGGAGTGGCTCAGGGGCCTTTGTGTGTTCAGCCTGGAGGAGACTGAGGGGAGTTACTGAGACTCACTGCAGGTACAGCTTCCTCCTGAGGGGAACAGGGGGACAGGCACTGATCTCTGCCCTGTGGTGACAGTGACAGGACCCAAGGGAATGGCCTGAAGCTGTGTCAGGGCAGGTTTAGGTTGGGTATCAGGAAAAAGCTCTTCCCTCCGAGGATGGTTGGGTATCTAGTGGCACACAGCGATAGCAGGGAACACTCTACTGAGGACATAAAACACAGAGGCAGTCACTGACTGCTTCCCCTTCCCACTGTACTTCACACTTCCTTATGTATTCCCCAGCACAACTTTGTTGCTCTCTAAGCCCAGGACCAAAAGCAATACAGCAATTGCTTCCCCTTTTTTGTGTACATCCTGCCCACAAACGCTTCTTATTCACACGATGTGCAAGAACTGCTGTGGTAAAAAAATAAAGAGGTGTTCAAACATAAAAATACAAATCTAAGTTTCAGCTAGAGACTGAAGGAATAAAAAAGAGAGAGAACTAAAGATGACAGGAAGGATTTCACAGAAGGGCACAAAGCAAGAGAAGAGAGGCACAAACCTGACTAGAAATAGGGGGAAGAACAAACGTGCCTTGACTGCCACCCAGCTTGATGACTACAGGAATAGCTGAAGCATCTCTGCAAGGCACTTCCTTAGAAAGTAAACTGGGCTTAAATCCCAGAAATCCCATTGCTAAGATGAACAGAAAGGGTAACTTTCAAGCAACACCTGTAATATACTTATGTTTGCATCCATAAATAAACTGAAACTAAACTAGAGGTAAAGAAAGATGTCGTATTTCAGCACAATACACTGTGGGCAGAGAGTAAAGCCAAGAAAAAAAAACCCAAAAAAACAACATGAAGGTACAAAGCAAGGTAGAAAGAGCAACAGAAAAGAAATGGAAATTGTTCAAAGATAAATTCAGCTATGCTTCTGGCAAGTAGCAATAAAGGCACTAACACTGAGAAAAGACCAATGTAGGTAAACAGGAAAGTAGAGCAAATAATCAAGATAGGCAGAGGCATAGCATAAAAATACTGAATATACAAGAAAAAACACACAAATACACACACAAAAAGAGGAGAAATACACATACAAAAGATATTTAAAGATGACAGTTGAAAAGACAGATCACAAAAGTACACTTGCCTGACATGTTTTGAAGACATATATTTTTCAAAGTACTTTAACTACAGCAAGTTGGAAAGAAAGGATATATGAAAGTAAGGCTTGAAGGTTGGAAAAATTAGCTTTTGCAGAAGAAGTAAAAACAGTTATTTTCTCTCTCAAAAGGATGAAGATACAAGGTGTGGGACTGCAGTGTCTACCTGTTGATATAGGAGGCTCCTTGAGCTAGGTCTCATAAGCTCTTGGAGGTCTATAACACACTCAAGATAGCTCAGCTACTCTTGGAGGCAGAAAAATTAGCAGGATGGCTTCTGTTGCAGTGTTGGAAGCAAAAAGGTTTAATAAAAGGCAAATTAACAAACAGAAAAGCTGACCTAGGTGCAAGAAGTTCTTGCTCCTAGTAAAACACTTCACAAAAGCGATTAGTTTTTTTATTTCCTTCTTTTCTAATAAATTGCCCAGGCAGGACATATTAGCTTCTGTCTAATTACCTATCCTTAAGTTTGAGGTGAAGTCTCCTAGGTCCTATGAAGTGTCTTTTCACTTAATCAAGGAAAGAAAGTTCTGGGCTTCTTTCCTGGACAAAGGATAGTTTTGTCACTCCATCAACAGAGAGCACATTCCTACAACCTGTATCTATCCAGTCAAATTTTATTGGCACGTGCAGGTTGAGTCCTGTGAAATATTCCAGTGCTGCTCATTGTCACTGGCTTCCTCTCCACTCATCATGTTGTGATTGCACAAACACACGCACGCCCTAGCGAGTGTCAAGCTGCAAACATCAAAATATTGAACTGTATTTCTGACATTTACCAGAAGTATTTCTGGACTATTTCTGGAAAGGACAATATAATTAGTTCTGGACTTAATTTAATCCTGCCCAGATAATGATAATGCCATGGTAATGACCTTCAGTCATAGCTGTCAGCTCTCCAGTGGCACCAGTACTTTGTTATTTGTCACTGACTTACCTTCCCCCACTTTCACCTTGGGTGAAACAAGCTTTGCTGATGTGATATATTGGCCTGGAGCAACAGAGCACAGAGTTATCGGATTTACTTTTTATTTATTAATTCAGTCCTTATTTGGGATGAAATCTTTCTAACTTTCTAAATGAGGAAGTCCCTCAAATATCATCAAGGAAGCCAAAGAAAATTACATCAAGTCCTTAAATGCAGTTCATGACTATTTTTTATAAACCTCTACCAGCTTACAAAAGCAAGGAATGTAGTGATTCTCCTCTAATAGGTTGTTGTTTGGTTTGGGTTTTAAAATCCAGAAGCCCTACACACCCCTCATGAAATAAACACTATTTTCTTCAGAGGAAGTTGATGCTCACCAGGGCAATTCTGAAAAGGATCAGAACATTAGCAGCACATTTGGACAATTCATGCATGGAATACTCTCAGCATTAAGGAAGAACACCTATTTGGTGGCAAAAGACTTGTGAAAATGAAACACTTCAGATCAATTTCTGAGAAGCAAACTCGGTGAATTCTGATTTCCTGCCAATATAAAATAGTCATTTCAATATCTGATTCTTGTCCATCTTTGCAGACTTTCTGTTTCAGCTACCTGAGAACTTGGAGTTTATTTCTCTCCATGCTGAAATGTGCTCATAACAACATCCTTGAAGGATTTACAGTTTTAACTTTTCCATTAACAGAATTTCTTTGGATTGAAAGAACATGAATTTTTATTTGTGAACTAATATTTGAAATTAGACTTCAAGTACTTCTGAAGCATTCACTTTTTGTCCTCAGACAGCTTTGAAACCTATTTGTCAAAGCATCCACAAGCAACTGGCATTTAAATTTAATGTTTGTAAGATTTCCCACCTCTGTAAGACCTGTTTAGATGCTCTGCCTACCTGCCTAGCTCTATCCTGCTGCCTGTTAAGGGGCAGGATCAGATGCATGGCTTCCACTGCTGTCTGAGATAATTAGACAAGTGCACATCCAATCCTGTCCCAGGTAGCTGACACATTTTGAGCTGATACCAACCCAGCACTTCTTAAAAGGTTTACTGCTGCATGCCTCTGTGCCAGATGGAAGATGCAAGGTGCAAGCACTTTTGGACAGTTGTCTATAGATAGTAAACATCCTGAGTTTACTTTTCTTTTTTAGTCTGGCATAAAAAAACTGAATTACAGAATAAGATGGGTTGGAAGGGACACAAATGCATCATGGAGTCTCATACCAGCACTACAAAGAACCACTCCCAAGAGTGACACCATGTGCCTAAAAGCACTGTCTGAGCACTTCTTGAGCTCTGCCAGGCTGGTGCTGTGGCCACTGCCCTGGGGAGCCTGTGCCAGTGCCCAGCCACCCTCTGGGTGAAGAATCTTTTCTCCTGATACCCAACCTAAGCCTCCCTGACACATCTTCAGGCCATTCCCTCGGGTCCTGTCACTGTCACCACAGGGCAGAGATCAGTGCCTGCCCCTCCTGTTCCCCTCAGGAGGAAGCTGTACCTGCAGTGAGGTCTCCCCTCAGTCTCCTCCAGGCTGAACACACCAAGTGCCCTGAGCCCCTCCTCACACAGCTTCCCCTCCAGGCCCTTCTCCATCTTGGTTGCATTTGGATATTTTCTAATAGTTTAATATCTCATATTGTGGTGACCAAAACTGGTTCTGGCTGGGATAGAGTTAATTTTCTTCCCAGTAGCTGGCAGAGTGCTGTGTTTTGGGGTTTGGGATAGGAATACCATTGGATAACCCACTGATGTTTTGGCTGTTGCTTAGCAGTGTTCACCCTCCCAGAGTTTTACTCCTCTCTTTTCCCTTTTATTATGACTAATATTTTATTTTACACTGTTTCAAATGATAACTATACTATCTCCACCCACATATTATTTTCCTGATTGTTCTCTCCACCCCACCATGGCAGGGGTTGGTACTTTGTGGGCAGCTGGGGCTAAGCTCAGACAGAAACAGACGATGTAGCTGCTGAGGAGGTTTCATTCCATTCTGCAGCAAGAGTGCCCTTCCCAAATCAAGTACAGAATGATGACAGCCTAGCAGCCAGATTTCTGAAGGAAACATGTTACTTTAACTTCAAAAAAATAATTTTTGTCAAATGTGAAAGACTCACTTATAAGTATTTTTTTTTTTTTGCTTTCCAGCAAATTTCTTTACTTCTAATGTTAATTCAACTGAAGGCCAGCACTTGGTCTTTTTAATTACAATTCCCCACTTAAAGAATCAGAGACTTGTTTAAGCCTTTGTGTCTTTCAAAAGAATTGAGCACATTTTTATTTGAGAAAAAATAAGCACATAAACAGCACCAAATCATGGGTATCTCAGCTTTTATCTTCAATGTTTTATTTCTTAGATGTTTTAATGTTTTTAATTCTGTTGTCACACTGCCTAAGCAGCTCAGACTATAAACTAAACTGAATTATTTACCAATACGATCCCCTCTTGAACTCACTAAGTTTCCTACCCATGAGAAGCTGATAAAACAAGTTAGAAAGCTAGATTTTGTTCCAATTTTTAAAGGACAGCAGGTATTTCAAGTGGCAGCTCAGAAAGAAGGCAGAAACACAGTCAAATAAGCAGACCAATCTGTCTACAGACAGCCTTATGTTCACAGGCAGGTACCTGCACAGATATTTGCAGACTCAACTGGAAAATTGTTTCATTCAAATCCCACCTGCTCTAGCTTAAAACACAGTTTAACACCTTGAATCTGACTTTATTTTAAAATAAAGATATGTTTTCAACTTAGATGGGAAACATAATGAGTAAACAGATTTTTAAGCAGCTGTTGACAAAAAAAAAAAGAAAAAAAACAGCCAGGATCAAATGACTTTTTTTTTTTTTTTTACTAATTCATCTTTTTCCCATATTCCAGATTCTCTAAGCAGATTACTTGGCTTAGAATCTCTCCAGATCCAGCTGCTCATCATCTCTTGACACATTACTATGATAAAAAGTTGAAAAAAATAATATCAGGTTCTCTGTTATTTCAATTCACACACCTCACAGACTCATTCTAGTCTTTTGAAAAGTTGCTCTTACTGTTCTGGTCATTGGGCTATTAAAAAAGAAGAATATTACAGAAACCATGACACTACTGTAGAACACAATCAAGCCAATGCAAAGGCTGAACAATCAGAGTTACTTAAAGTTGCCAGAAAGAATAGGTCCATTCTCTGAAAGAGCACAAATTGGAAGCAGACTTGACTGAGTTCTGATGGGAATAAAGAGTAAGAGCAGCACTAGGGCAGAAATAGAGGCAAGGATAACCTGAGACACATTGAAATTGAAAGGTTTTTATTTTTCATAGTCAAGTTCAGAGAACTGCTAGCTGTAAAAATAAAAAGAAACTACACCATGCAAAATCCAAAACACGGACATAAATTCTTAACACTTACCTGGGAATAAACCCTGATTAACATTCAGTCAATGCAGATTAAACACAGGGGGTAGGGAGATTGTTTTCAAAGGTAGTGGGAAATGAGAAGCTCATTCTTATTTTCCCCAGGATCATCCCAGAGAAAACAGAAATTGACTAAACCACAAGTGTTAATCCTTCATCCCTACAGATGACCCAAGTTCCCACACATACAGAAAACTCCTTCTGCCTCATTTCTTTAATTGGGAGAAGCCTAAAACTAAGCTAGGAGAAAAAACCCACACTGCCAGGCATGGCAAGCTACAACCATTAGCAACTAAACGTCTGCCCCACCAGCAAAAACACCCTCAGCTCTATTGTGCTTCCCAGCACACTGGAACACAGAAAAAATCAGGCTTGCTCCTGGCTGTTACTGCTGGGAAGCTGGGAACTGTGAAGCAGCAGCAGAGAGAAGCACCTCTCCCTTCCCTGGTAACAGCAGATGCAACGCCAGCCCTTCTCCCAGCTCCATCCACCTCCCTTTCCTAGTCACTTCTCATCCCAGCAGGAACAGACCCTTTTGCCTCAACATCTCTGAAGCTCTGAGACATCTCAAAGCAGTAAGCAGGAGTCCCTACCCAGGGATCACAGAATCAGAAGCTGTGAAAGTTGCTGCTATTGTCACGTTCCTGTTGCCCTGATTCCCCATCTAACGACAGCCCAGCTCTGCAAGAGCACAAAGCTTGGAGAAAGAAGCTGGACAAGATCAGGAACAGGTGCCTCAGCCATCCGTGACCTCGAGCTCAGCCCTCACTCAGATGGAACAGGTACCAGTAAGGGTTTGCTTCCCTACCTGGCTGCCACAGCCCCAGGAGAGCACCAGCAGGCTGGCTACAGCACTGTGTCACGACACGCAGCGTCGCAACGCGCACGGCGCATATGGTGGTCACACAAATAGAGCAAATCCACATTCCCTCTGCTTCTCTAATTTCAGCTCATCACTGGCCACGACGACTGCCTCTAGCACTCAGCCACCACAGGATCTTCACAGCGTTCAACGAGAAACAGAACTGTTTGTGGAGCCTTTTTGTCCTCTCACCCTTGATCTGATGCCTGCTGTCACTGACCAGTGGTCAATGCTCTAAGACATCCCAGACGTGTCATACAGCTCCTCTCTTGTCACCTTGATTTTCTGAGACTTTGCTAAGCCTTCTGATGTTTACATTCTTGTAACAAACTTTCTCACACACAGTTCTGTAAACAACTTATGTTTTGCATTCTTTCATGGAGGAGGAGAGAATCGATGGACTCTTGGTCTGTCCAGTGTCATTGCAGAGGTGGCACTGTCACCCTCCAATCCACTGTCACTTTTGGAAAACTATAAATGTTAGAGTCAGAAAATAAAGGTCCCTCTTTTTTTGTTCACCTGGAGAGCAGCAGTGTCCGTGTCGTCTTTTTGTGTCGTATTGCGACACTCTCTGGTCCAAAAAGATATTTAAATATCTTCAGGTATGCTAAAAACAATTCCACGCACAATCAGATACAATAATACCAAAATATAAAAAAATGACTCTAAAATTAAAGAAGGAGCACAGAAATTATTCCTACTTGTATCACAGCTGGTGAAGTCCTTAGAGGGCAGCTGAGAGGCGTGCCAACATCAATCTATCAATCTCCATTTTGCTATATTAATACAACTTGCAGGTCTTGTGACTTGGATTTTCTACGCCCAAGTTAAGGGTTGCACTAAGGAAACCAACAGCCTAATAACTTTACTTATGTTATGCACTGCCTTCTGCAGGTCTGCATCAATTTTGTTTTGATCCCACCAAAACAAACATCAGCTGAGAGATTTCAGTATGCTTTGGCTGAAGATGTTGGCAAGCAGGGCTTTGGCAAGAGGGGGCCTTGAATTTGCATGTGCCCAACAAAACAATTCATAACTTGCTGTTCTCATACCCAGAAGGGAACCCTGAGAGCCATGGCACCCACCAGCATCCCAGTCTAAGACAGGCCCAGGGACAGCTGTTCTTTTACCCAAGTAAGATCACTGAGCCTCCTTGGTTTGGAAATGCAGGCCGTATCAAGAGAGTCTTGAAATAAAATTAACAAAGTAACAGAAGTCTTTGCAAGATAAGAAATCAAAGTAAATTTGGCAAAGTAGCATGATGGGTTTGAAGGTCTCCTAAAATTCCTGTTGAGCATTTCAGCTCTAGCTTTTGTAAAGGCCATGAACAGCAACTGGAGGGACAGGGGGAAAGCTGAAAAGCAAGACGAAAAGCAACGCAGCCAACAAGTGATTTTTAAACTATAGCACTTCCCAAAGCTTCAAACAAGCTGTAGATCCTGTTCTAATAACAAAAGCAAGGCAAGCACCTCACAAGCGATCTAATTTCACACTGGGTAATGCAACTATGTGATGCACATTAAGCACTGTAAAATACTGCACTCAGGCTGTACAATCCTAACATAATGGGATTAGAGAGCACTTAATGGGAAGACACATCAATAATATATCATTATAGATCTGGTGTTTCTTACGTGGCTCCTTTTCAGACTGCTGATGTCTCAAGTCTGCTGCAAGGGTTTTTTGAGAGGGGAGCTTTGAAAGCAGCAGAAGGTGAGATCCTTGGTGCTTCAAAAGGAGTTCATGTTTCAGGTGCTGTTGTCTATAAAATATGTTCCTGCTTTATAATATCTCAGAGCTGTAAATGACCAAGCACTGGCCCAACAGGGCAAACATAGTTTTAAGGATGAAAACTTCCACTTTCAAACCAATTATCCTTTCATTTCTTTGCTGTGGTTTGGGTACTCATCCCTGACTGAGAAATACATACAAGGGATGCTTTCCCTCTCTCTCTTTACTGATCAAAGCTGTTTTCTTCTACATGAACCTGCCAAAACCCAGCAACACAGATACTGCAAATCAGTTCCCACTCTGTGTAGGTGGGATCATACTCACAAACATCTAATTTCTAGGTGCCACAGGGAGACTATTTTGGACCAAACCACTGAAACAAAATGAAAAACATATAGTTACAGAACCAAGCTGGCTTCACGAGTGGCACAGGACTTACTATTTCTGCCTCAGGCTCATTCAGCATCAAGCAAAACTCAGTTGGCAGGCAGTCAAATGGCACACTCAAGGCATTAATTTACTAATAGAGAGGAACTCGCTGCACAGTGCTTTCTTGAGGTTGCTTCTGTGATAACTGCACCTGAAAAATGGGTTGCATTTGCATTACTTTTTAATGGTTCCTGTTCTTACATTTCCAATATTTTTTTTTTAATTTTATCTAAAGCAAAGGTATTACTGTGTGGGGAAAAGGACCCACTGATGGATCTGTGCTATATTTCTGCTTCCCTTAGAGACTTTGCATGGCCTTTGGCAAGTCAATTTACCTTCTCATCTATAAGGCAAGGTAGTAATAGCACAGTAGCTCCCAAAGGTGTTCCATGTTGCCCTAACTTCTGAATAGAAAGCGCTTCATAAATACTAACATCAGCCAATGAAAATGCATAAAATATTGGAATTTAATGATGCAAGCGCATCTCACTGAGGGCCTGGAAGATGAGCTAACTTGACTGCTTGGCTTTCTGCAGGAGAGTCACCAGGGAGCAGCCAGGGAGCCCACCTGCCAGCCAGTGGATGTGCACAGGCTTCTGAGCCCCCCAGAGTGGGTGCAGTGCCTCTCCTGCCTCTGAGGCACAGCCCCTGAGAGCTGGGTGGAGAATATCCAGGAGGAATGCGAGTTTGAGAGTGGAAGGAGGTCATGACCATCGTCTAGGAGAGACAGCAGAGCTGGTGCTCTGCTGTTAACTGGACAAAGCTACCCTCTTGCTATGCTGGACCGAAGAACTGAAGCATTCAGGGGATTAACACAATGCTGGGGGTCTTTGCTGCCCTGCCCGGCTGTTCTCAGATGGATTGCATTGACTGACCACCCAGTAAAACCCAAAGTTTGCCCCCCAACCTCAGCAGGATAACATGGACAAGCAAAGCTGAGGAATTACTAGTGTTTCAACAGAGATGGAGTGCTGGGATACCAAAACCCCTCTGGAGATGTGGTGGCTAATGATGCATAATTGAGTAGAGCTTTTCACACTTTCCTCGAGACCGACAGCTTGAAGCAAAGGCTCACTGTCTCCTTCTCAGTGCCAGTTATGGCATATGGCAAACAGAACTACATTCCATCTCTAAATCTAGCTAAAACCATCACAGATATGTGCTGCATATTGCATTTAAATATTTTGCTGACAATATACATTGAAGTATTTATAAATATTCAGAATTTATCATCTTTTCTGATTTTTCTTTTTGACTTTTTTCCCTGACTACTACAGTCTAGTAATTGTGTCCCGTGCTAACAGGTAGATATTCAACACAGCCCAAAACAATCAAAGTGATTATTTTACAAGATGAAAAATATTCAAGGTTTTAAAAATAAGCAGGGGTACTTCTGGCCTCATACAAAGCATACAGAAGAAACTCAGTCTTCTGTCATTCTGCAGGGAGAGTGCATGCTTACTATCATCATATGCCATCCTGATAATGATCCTCATTGTCAGAGCCATAGACTTGGGGGCACAGTCTTTATTTCACACAGCTCAAGTTGATGAGCAGCTAGTTGCGAACAGTAAAATATTTCCCACAAAATCAAATTAAGCAGTATTATCCCAAAAGGAGCAGCAATGCAATGACACACATGCACGAAACAGGTCTCAGTTACCGTGCTTTGATCCAGCAGATCATTTTCAAGCCCTTAAATGCCTGGATTTGTTTGCAATTGTGTTGTGATTAGATAAACTCTATAAGACAGTGAAATGTAAAGCTGAAGAACAAGAACAGCAAAACAAGGCTGACCATACCTGCAGCCCTACCCGTGCTGCTGAATCAGTTACAACTGAATGCTTAATTGCAATCCAACTACAATAGTCACTATATTGCAAATAATCAGCTTAAATTCATTAAAATGAATCATACATCGGGTATTATTATATATTAATTGCTCCAATAAACCCCAAAACATTCAAAAGTATTATGAATATATTCAAAATTAAGCTTGCAGCTCTTCGGGATTAAAAAGCAGAAAAACACTGAGTTGTTTCCAGTAGTAAAACAAACACTTGAAGCACAGAAGTTAGAAGTTAGGAAAAAATCTATTTTATAAAGCTCTTTTCTGTTATCCCAATTTTGACATTAATTCCATTTGTATTTTGCAGGAGGCAACAGGGAAAGGGATCATAAACAGGTGTGAAATCAAAATTAAGGAAAGACAAAAAACAAATCACAAGACTAAGGATAATGTTTTATTAGAGGCAGTGTAATTTGGGCAAGGGGCAGGGCTGGGAGGAGAGCAGGCGAGGAGCTTACAACACCCACTGCAGTCTCCTCTGTCACAGGGCTGCTGTGCTGCAAAACCACCAGGGCTGGCTATTTGTTTCCTCATGACATTTCCCTTCATGTCAACAAGTAGGCCAGCTCCACAGTCAGTGGATATAAAAGCATTAACTCGGGTAGAGAACTTTATTTCACCCTTCTTTCAGTCATTTTCTCCGTGGCTGAAATTAGACTCCAGGGGAGCAGTAATGAGCAATAGGGAGGGAGGGAGTACAGAACAGCTTTCCCAGGAAGAATTCCATGGATAAGCCATTGCAAATTTCAGCTGGTTGTACGCAGCATCACAATTTACTGCTCCACATAAATTCTGCTCCTGATTATAACTGACTCAAAGGGAGTACAGGCTGGAGTGATATAAAGCCCTTTCTGAAAGGAAAGTCAACCGCAACACCCCTGGTGGAATTTGGAACAGAAGACAAGCTTTTAAAGGGACAGATCCAGCTGGGATCACGCTCTGGAGGGAAAACCCGATTTCATAGACTTTATAGACCAGAAAGGGCTTTTGCAAACTCTTTCAAAGAGAAGCTGTATAGAGGCTCAGGACAAAAGCAGTCTTTGGAGCTTTCACAGCTTACCAATTCCCTCTAAGAGTATTTCAAACTCCCCTCTTGCCATCCAGCATTGTCCATGCCAAAACCAGGAGCAGGGAGGCAGAACCCTGTAGCTGTGGGTAGCAGTCTCACGGATGCCTGAGCCCACATGCTTCAAACCAGAAATGCATCACCCAGCAATGAAATTCAGGTGAAAAGCAGCCATGGGCAGCCAGAGTGGGAGCAAGGGCTGTCACTCAGGGCGAGCAGCAGCGTGGCAACGAGCTACCACATATCAAAGGGCACTAGAGGTAGCATCAAGAGAGGGGGAGCAAGCAGGGTTTTGCAAGGAGAATTTACAGCACAGATTGTAAATCAAAAAGAATGCCCCCATTAGTCTCCTGCAAGTCAGAGAGGTTCAGGGAGAGGAGAATTTGAGAAAGCAGGTTTACACGAAGGCACAGAGGACCTGAACCTTGAAAAAGCAGCTGCTTACCGAAATTTATAGCCTAGAGAATTTCAGTAAGTTGTAAATTACATTCCTCATGAGAGACTCAATTGCGCACATATGTATGCAAGATTGAGAGTCACAATGCAAATATACTCCTGTGTATGTACACTAACTTATATGTGCCCCATTGAGTTTGAAGATTTAAAATACTCTTCTGCAAGGCTTATGAGGTCTACAATGCCATTAGCGCTCAGAAAGAACACGCAAGGTAGAAATTACATATCTATTTTTCAATCATTTATAGACTGAATTTTCTCTTCCTTAGATAAGTACCTTTCAGTCCTCCTACCATGTTAGAAAATACATGCATCTGCTTTGAATAGATATTTAATGAAGTTATTCCTTGTAAAAGAGTATCTGTTTATGTTTACATTGCATTTAATAATTAAACAGCTTGTTATGGAAAAGCACTTTAAAGAAACCTTTCTAAAGATGAATAGATTTTTCCATATCTTTTCTTCTTAACCTTCTCCAGCAAGAGCTATTAAACTTGAACTGCTTGCACTGCTGTGCTGGAGCACATATTCTTGTAAGGGAATGCAGATAGGTCGATAATGCAGCTGAAAACCACAAAACTGTAAAGCAGACCAAAGACAGGGAAATTCTCCCTGCCCTATTCCAATAATCTTTATGCCTACACCACCTTCAGAAAACAGGCTACAGCTGCCCTTCAATCAAAACCTGAACTGCACCAACAGGCTTGTAGGGGGAAAAGAGCTCCATCCCATCACTGCCTGAAGCCAGGCTACCTGGATTAGTGTGCAGCTAACTGGGGTTTAAATTGAACTAGAACATGACATTAATCTCAAGTTGCAAATAAAACAGACAACAAAAATCTGACATGCTGTAAGAAAGAGGAATCCTGGGATCCTCATCAGCGTGGAGCTGCACTGCATTTCCTTTCAATCTTTGTGCATGCAGAAGCAGAATTTCACCTGAATTATTTGGGTCTGCTTTTAATAGCTTCCACCAGAGAACAGAGAAGTACACAGCAAGCTGGAGCTCATCACTTTGAATATTGCTGAATTAAAGGGGGCTTTTTGCTGGGTGTAAAAAGGTAGTTTGATCAGGTTAACTACCTCACTGTAGCACTGAACAATAAAACTGACTAGTAATTGTTCAAGTGTGATGGTAAATTAATGGAATATAGTCACAAGCTCCAAGATGTCCACTAAAGCTTTAAACACATCAGCTCTCTGACAGTCCAAGAGTCTGAGATGGTGTGCTTTAAAGGAATGGGTTCCAAAACCTTCACTCACAGAGTGCTCATATTTAATATTTACCCCACTGATCTTGACAAGAGACTATAACTGCAAACATGAGTCTTAAAAAGCCTTATCTTCTAACCATATTATTTCTGAGATTCAATTAAGATAAATGCAGTGTTATCAAAGCAGCATTCATGAAGTATCAGCCATTTAGGATCTCAAAAAGGCCAGGTACTCCTCAGGAGGCCAGCCACAAGTGACCCGCAGTGTTATCTCTAAACTGAGGCAGCGAAGTTCACTATTCTCCGTGGAGTATTTTCACTCTGCAAAACTTATATTTCCATTTTTTATATCCCTGGAAAATTGTTAACAGAGGTGTGATAGTCCCTTCTGGTAACACTGATCCTGGGAAGCAATGGAGATCCTATTTTCAATGCTATGCAATTATTTACATGATTTTCCCCTATATGAAACTTCTCTCACTACTAGACAGGAGTTTCTTAACCTCAAGCGAGCTGTGCCAGTTAATCACTGTATCTTGTCAAGCAGCTGGCCACATTCTGGAACAGGAATTAAATAAAACCAATTCTTAGTCCTGTAAGATCTCTGCATCATCCCTAGCTATATTTAGACAACAATGAGTTTAGCAACAGAGAGGAGATGCCATACTTCAGAATTACAGACACAAACACAGGGAAATGACCAAAATTCTAATCCAGAAAGTTTATCATGCAATCTTCTCCACAAACAATGCATTACTTGAATGCTAAACTCTTCCGAGGCTACCCTGAGTTCATCACACCTACCACTAATTGGTTATATAACCATATAAGCAGGATTAGTATCATAATCTGCTGTCAAACCTGACAGCTGGATATGTGGTTCTGCAAATAAAATACTCATTTACAAAGACTTCTTCAAACCAAGGTGGTTTATGTTCTTCAAGTTTTTGTACAATTAAATTACAGCTCCATGGTCCTCTTTTGAATACTGAGCCAGTTTAGCTGGCAGCCACTGCTGCAGCACCATCTGCACAATTTCCCCCTTATTTTTCTGAAAGGTCACATTGAGGATCCTAGAAGTTGGTGTGTTCTGTGTGTGTTACAGAGAAATCCACGATGCTGCAATGCCCTATCCTGCAAATAGACTTGAGAATTTTTCAGCATGTTCCTCTAGCTTTTTTTGGTCACTCGAATAAAATCCACTTCCATTCTTGGAAAGAATTCACTTTTTTGCTCCCGTGAACTACAGATTCCACAACCCTTACTCCATTTTTTTCATGTAGGATTGTTAAAATTATTAATATGTTGTCTGATGCAGAGGAAGTCCAGGACAGTTCTGTGTAGCACTGGACAGGACACAACCTTCTCCAGAACCATTCCTGGTATTCTTGAACCAAGATTGCTCCTTTCAGCCCAACTCCCCTTGCCCCAAAAGGGGTTACCACTACTAACATTTGCTTGAGTATTAAAAAAATATCACATTCAGAAGCCAACATGTCCCTTTACCCCTGAAAACATCGTAAAAATTGCACAAGGACTTAAAAAGTTGGTACCTCTGCTGCCAGTCCTAATCACTGAAGCCAAGTCCCTGAGTGGAGAACTTCATGGACAGAATGCAAAGAAACAAACACTGATTGACCTGTGTTTTTCAGCTCTTAGTGTGTAATGAATGTGAGATTCTATGAGATAAAAAAAAAAAAAAAAAAAACAACCAGCCAGGGTTCAGTATAGCCAAATTTTAATTGGCAAGGCTTCAAAGAGTTAAAAAAAAAAACAAAAAAAAAAACCAAAAAAACCACAAACACCTAGACCACAAAATCTCACCAGGAAAATGGCTCACCTTGCTGAAAGAACAGAGTCTATCTCCCATTATACTTTTTCCATGTTTCAGGACATGTTGTCTCCTCTACCATTTCCTAGCCAGCTAGATAATACATTGTCCCAGGAAATCCAACAGAACTGTTAATGTATCTCTGATGGTAGGTACTGGTGGAGAAAAGAGCCACCAAAACACACACCCATTCCCAGAACACCATCTCAAGTGCTGTATTTTCTGTGCCATAGAGAGGGAGAGGAGACCACAGGACTCAGTCAGTGCCCATCAGCAGATGGGAGCCAGCCTGGGAGGCAAAGCACAGATCCCCACACTCCTTTGACTGCTGGTACCATCACAACTCGTCTGTGACACTCTCAGTACAGAGACCCACAGCAAGAGGGACATGCTGACAAAGTGGCAGCATCCAGAAACAAAATTCTGCAAAAAAAAAAAAGTTTTGGATCTTTTATGCTACGCCTCGGTCTCCATTGCAGTACAGTGCACATCAGGCTGTGTGTAGGACTTTTCCTTGTCTTGATTGTTGTAGCAATGGGAATGCAGAATCCAGAGGGTGGGATGAATGTTTAAGCAGGCACACCTCCCAGGTACACTCCCAGGCCACAGCTTTCAACCTGGCATGTCTTTTTACACACATGCACAAGGGGGTTTTGCAAATAAAGCACGATCAAACTCAGGAAGCAGTTTCAATGCACTTCTCCCACTCTACGTGGATATACTTCAAGCAGAAATCAGTTTTTCCATGGTCAACAAAGTGGTTATGATTTTATGGCAAAATTGGAACAAGGTTGCTCGTGAACAGAAATATTCATTTCTCACATTCTGATCAACAAACACGGTGTTGACTCGGGCAATTTGCATCTCGTTTGAGCACTCCTTCCTTCCCCTCCACTGTTATTTGGTTTGTTAGGCTTGGACAAAGGGAAAAAAAAATCAAGCTTAACTGGTACTCTTGCCATTTGTGTCAAGATTGCAAATTTTGTTTTGAACCACAATTTCATTACAGCTGTATGATATTTCTGACAAAAGCACTTATCAAGATAATGGCATTATAAAGCTGTATCTCAGAATTACCTGCTGAGCAAAGAAGCGTAGTCCAGTTGTTCTATCAGGGAATTGATGCTCTATAAATCAAAGTGTCTTCATATACCTTGGAAGGCAGGCAAGCCTGACTAACAGAAGGTAAAGTCTATTCTGTACTGGTTTATGTTGCTGTGGTTTGGGAGGATTTTTTTAATTATTTAAACATGTCACTAAATCAGAATTGGCATTTTTGCGTTGTGAAGAGTAAAGAGATCATACAGTAATAATTAAGATAAATTATTATTAATGGATATTAAATATTGCAAGACACTAATTTTATCCAAAAAGAATCTTAAGCTCTTTTAAGACCTTACTTCAATTAATGCTTTGAAGCATATTTCAGGTATCTGAATATATCAGGATTGCACTAAACCCCAAATCACTAGATTGTATTCTTCCAGGGAAAAAAAAAAAAAAAATCATAGATATGCTGATCAGTGAAGTCAGTAAAAATATATTCACTTTGCAGAAAACTGAAGTTTGTAACCCAGTTCCAAGCATCCCAGGCAGCACCATGTGTGGGATCTACTATGTGCTATGAAACCACTCAAAGTTAACTCAGGCATCACTTAAGTAGTGGTGCTATGTCTTAGAAGTGATCCTGTGGCATGGCCAGAAAACTTTCCAGAACTGAGACAGAAAATCAGCATTCAAGTAAAGCAAATACAAATATCAAATGCAAAACTCCTCACTGTATGAACCTCAGCTGGTTCACTATAAAACACCAGACAGGAGCTGTATGTGAAAGGACACATTTCACACACCTGCACTTTCTACTCATTTTTGATGCTTGACCCAGAAGTCTCGTGGTTTGTTCTGGAATAGAATATCTTTGAACAAATATATGCATTGAAGAAACAGTTCAATTTAGCATTCCTAAGTTCTTGTGAACAGCAGTAAGTGGATAAACTTCCCACCAGGACAGGGAAAGAAACAGATCAAATCCCAGGCATAATTATATCAAGAAAACTCAGCTTCCATTCCCTTTTAGTGAATTCAGGCTTATGTACTTTGCTCATCACTTCATTAAATCAGCTGCATTTGCACTGAAGGTAAGCCAGTACAATTTCTGGTTCACAACAACCCTCCAAAGGGATCTCTTCATTCCAGTCACACTCGTGGCTGTATGAAAAGCCTACAAGATGAGTTCCTACACAGGTAAACTCTTATTTAAAATTAAAAAAAAAAAGGAAAAAAAAATAAGCAGGTTTAATTCCAGTGCCAGGGTTTCTTTAGTTCTTTAAGCTCAGAAAACAAGAAATATTCCAAGTTGCTCTTTACTTTGACAAGCACTTTGTAAACTGCTGCAAGCAGAATCCTAATTTAACTACAAGAAAATACTAAAATACTTAATAAGAAATCTGACGTGAAATTAGACTTTTCATTTCTTTCCCAATTAGAATGCATATATGTCACAGACAAATGAGAGACAGAAGACAACTATTCCCCCCTCCCCATACAGTCACTGTCAATTAATTTACATTTTAAGGTACTATATCTTTTTTAATACAAGTTTTCTACCTGTGCAGGTAGGAGTACATAGAATATACTCATTCTAGTAATGTTACAGTTTTGTCTTCAGAACTTTGTTCACACTACTGCAGCACTCCAGCAGCAGCACCATCTATCACACATTCCTAGTGTCACTTACAGGGAATACATTTGTCTATTTTGAGTCTCCATCTCTCCTTTGTTAACACTGCTCTGGCAGGGAAGCACAGCCAGAACAAGTGCAACAATCCAGCCTCTCCCTTTTCCACAAGGATCCCACTGACGGGAAAACCCCACCACCCACTACCCTCGGTCACCTGAGGACTAGCACAGCCCCTGCTCTCTTTCATGATACAGGGTTGTGCACGTGCTGCTCCACTTCCAGGAGCGCCAACAGCTCTCACCAGATTATTTTGGGATCACTGTCTAGCAATCAGGACTAACATGCCAGGTTAGCCCAGCCCACAGTTCAGGCTGCTGACAGCTGCACGTCTCAGTCTCTGATAAAGAGACAGTCTGTGCTTGTTCTTCGGCTGGAACATCTCTTCCAGGCAATAGCAACTTCAGCAAGCTGTAAAATTGTCCTACCAGGACCCTCTACTCCACGTGATGGAGCTGTAAGAGCCAAGCTCTTGAGTACCCAGCAGCCGTAGCTGCACCCTGGGGAAGGTGCACCAGCTGAAGCACCCTCTGAAGTCAGGTGTGTTATGAATAAGCAGCTTGACTGGGCCAATATTCAAGCAGCAATCAATTTATTAATTAATGTGGTAAAGTATGAGCAAACAGCGCTGGGTACAGTGGGGGAAGTTTTCCCTCCAACTGCACACCGATGGTTGGGGCTCACAGGGATTTCTAGGGGTACACATAAGCTTTTTTCAGCAGTTTCTATTCCCAATTTGTGAGTTAGTTTTCTCAGGATGTACCCCAGAAAGGAGTATCCCCAGATGGTGGGGTCCAGCTTCCGAAAGAAGAAAGAGGTCTCCCAGCTGGTGCAGTCCAGACTCCAGATGTGGGCCCACCTTTTAATTGCAAAGACTATAAATCTCATAGCAGTGATGTCCAGCTTCCCTTGGTCGAATCCATCAATCCTTGGGTTGATGTTCATCTTCCTTTCTCAAGCTGCTTTTTACTGTTTTGCTAAGGTGTTGAGATAAGCATGTTTCCTTTACATATATTCTAAACTTATATTTTCAAAGCTCCTTACTACAAGCAATATTCTAAAATTATACTTCAAAAGGTTATCATTGCAAAGCTGTTCAATGCTTAGCTATGTGCAGAAAGTCCCTGTCCAGCAGCAACATCCTTAAAGCTTTAATTCAGATGCTATAAAAGTCAATTGCAAACAAAGGATAGGTTCAAAGGCCTTCTTCCATGCTTTACTCCCTCAGTTATTTTTTAGAATTTATCCTTTAATTGTCCCATGATCAGTTTCCACACATATCACAATCACACATGCTGCCTGTGTGTACCTGACACCAAACACAGCTTTGCATCTCACAGGTGGAAGCCTGCTCAGGAGACGAGGCTCAGTCAGGGTGTGACTGGGAGGTGAACTTGAATTTCATCAGAGAATGACCATCCACAACTGAAATAAAAAGCAGATTCATCCTCCTCCTTTACAAGCAGATGAAGTAGTTAAGCAACACTGCAAAGTCAGAGCTGCAACATATCACACTATTACAGGCAGGAAACTCGTTTAGCTTCTCTCACAGTCTGGGAAGCAGAGAGGCTGTGTGGAAGTGGTTTGTTTGGTTTTTTGGTTTTTTTGTTTGTTTGTTTGTTTTTGGTGGTTTGTTTTTGTTGGGGTTTTTTGGGGGTTTTTTTTGTTTTTGGGGGGTTGTTTTTTTGTATTCTGGTGGTTTGGGGTTTTTTTGGTTTGTTACTTTTGGTTTGCATGGTGGGCTATTTGAGGTTGTTTTCAGTTTGGCATTTATTGATTTTTTTGTTTGTTTGGTTTGGTGTTTGGTGTCTTTTTAACACCTAGAATCACAGATTCTCTGCAGACCTTTGCAGAGTAGAAGGTTCCCTGTAAGTCCCTATCATGGCCCACACTGGCAAGGGATCCCAAGCTTAGCTAAATGTGGGCTTCTTGCACCAGGACTGCAATTCTTGATGAGCTTTACATTTCTTAAAGAACATTTGCTCTTAGAGAAAAGATTTCTTTCAGTTTCAGATGGAATGAAGAATCCTTCTCTCTGCTGTCTGTAGAAAGAGTACTCATGAAAGACAAAGCACAAGTTTTAAATATCATACCACTGCAGTTTGATTGATATTGCTGTAACTGTTTAGGATACTAGACTGTGTAATATTTTGGAACAAAAAGAATTAAAGTCATCTTTCATAACAAAGTTAGGATTTCACAGTGTTTATTCAGATTGATACTTGCACATCCCCTTTTATTATAACCTATGTAATGAAAAATTTGCAAAATAATTCCAGGAAATTAATAGTGTAAAACTTGGAATTATTATTCAAACTGCAGCAGCTCCAAGAGATGAAAAGTATTGTTAATATTAATTAAGCAGAAATACTTGTTTTAAAGAGCCTAGCCACAAAAATGCAGTATTTAAACATAAGCTCTGGATCTCTTAAAACTACTCTAGATTTGCAGAAGATTTAAACTCTTCCAGGTGAGTGCTTATGTTTTGAATATGAATTAGCTGTTTGACTGCATAGTCATGTGTGTGCACCATACCTTCTCTTCTTTCCCACAACAGAAGACTGAAATCCTGACATACATCACTAAGAAATTTCTAGCAGAATATTTTGCATAAGTCTAAATGAGTCATTCAGGAAACTTTTTTTAAAGACAAATTCTAAGGAGGTGAAAAAAAATCTACTGTAGCTGATTTTTTTCCCCAAAGTATCCTGAGGGAGTTTATATTAAGAGTTTAAAGAATGAAACTGACTTTGGTGTTCCATTCCCAGTTGCTAATTTATTATGTGGAGGAAGTCACATGAGCCTTGAAAGAAATCTTGATGAAAAGAGATCTGTCTCAGCTGCATGGGGTTTAATTGACTTAGTCTTGCAGGAAGAATGCATTAGTATTATCTATGCCTCTGTTTAACTATCAGCCAAATGGCAATCATCAAGATGAATTAATTTTCTCCTCTGCCATGCAAATCACTCCATTTGTGGACTCACTTCTCTGTTTAGCAGGACACCTGGTTGAAATTCAAAGACCACAGTTCTAAACAAGGTCATTGGAATAATTCAGCAGAAAGGGAGAAGAGTGCCTAAGGACCACCACTTTTACCCTTCTGCTTACATTCAAACAAATATTTTGTTGGGATTTTTTTCCCCAGAGGAGCAGGGCATATTTATCAATTTTTACTCTGGGCCATTATAGCTAATTAATATTCAGTATTTCTTTTATTTACCTCTAATGAACCAAATTCTCCCTTGACTGCTTTCAGAATCTGGACCTGCAGGAACTTCCCTCAACAGAAGCAGCTCAGATTACAGCCAGCCTGCACAGCTCTGATCAAGCCAGCATGCAGATGCTGAAAAGATAACAAACTTTGGCACAGTGTCACCAATCTGTAGCTCTTTCCTGCACTACTGATGATTTCATAGGTGTGAAAAAACAGGCCAGAAAACAGCCACCTTCCCAGAGGACAGGGAATCTTCCAGCACTGCTGTCATTATTGCTGTCGCCAGCCAGCAGCACCACGGAGGAAGGGAGAAGTATTAATAAATTCAGCAAGTCCAGTATGGATTGGGAAGCAGACTAGGCAGTTTCTTCACACAGCAGAAGTTTCCTTCACCCATCTGTTGGGTGCAGGAACCCATGGGGAAAGAATCCCAAACAAGCAGCACGTCTCTGCAGTTTCACACCACACCAACAGCACAGTGACCTTTCCAGCAAATGAGGGACCAGTGACACTTCTGCAGAGTCTCCAGATAATGATATGATAATTGTTTAAATCCACAACAACCAGAAATCCTTCTGAGAAGGCAGCCAGCATGCAGCTGAAAAATATTTTGCAAGTGCACATTGCCAATCCTTAGTTATTTCCCTCTAGTGTTCAGCAAAACATTACACTTGAGATAAAGGGGGAAAGATCACACAAAGCCTAATTGAATTAGCTTAATTATTGTGCGTGGTAAAAAAAACAACACAGCAACAAAAGTGCTGTAGAGAAGATTTCGTTTCCCCAGCTGCTAGGTTTTTCAGGAACACATGTGATTACTGTGATACTAGATAACCTGAAGATAGGATGCTCTTGCAGCTCTAAGGCACACTTAGGACTAAAGAAATAGGTTTAGGTCATAGGTGTAGAAGATTATACTTCACACTTTAAAGGCCATATGCAAGGCTGAAGCCAATGCCTGAAGATGGTTCATGAAAGATGTGGGCCATCAAGGACAGAAATACTATTGCATATAAATTTATTACACGACCTTTATTATGCTTTATTATTTCCACTGACAAAGTGGAAATGTCATATAAATCTATTTGTAAACAGTCTGATAAATTCCAAACACCAAACCAGCAAGTTTTCATTGACATTAGAAAAAATGACAAGAGCAGACTCCATAATCAAGCAAAAGTTAACATGCTAAAACCATGAAATCACAGTCAAATAATAGTTTTGCTTCAATGAGTACTTGTTAATACATTACTAGACAATCTTTGCAGGAAGCTTTTTGGGACCATAGTGACTTAATGGAAACTTCCAGATGAACTTTCTTTCTAGGTCCTATATGATTATCTCAAATTTAGCTAGAGCACTGTGCAGAGACTGATATATATTGTGATTTAAATTTTTTTCTCCTTGTACAACAAAGTAGGAATGAAAATGGATTAGCAGGGCAAACACCCTAAATAAGTTGATTAGTGCACTTCTTCTTGGATAAGGACCTCATACACTGGCTGAACAAAAGGTAAAAGCAGCTTTTGAAACTTGTTATAGTTCATTTCTTTAAAATCCAACCATTCTTCCAAACAATAAATCAGTTATAGAGTGTATTATCTCACTAATAAACAGGTTGATATTTCAAAATTAGGATCCAATCTATGGCTTCAGTAGCCAAAGTGCTCTTTAAAAGCAGTCCAGCAACCACTTCCAAGGCTCTCTGCAGAAAACACTGTTTATGGTATCTGATTGCATCCTGCAGCACATTTCAATCACACTGTGTTCTTGATACCGATCACACAGTACAGGGACATCAAAAAACTGACCCTGATATTCAGTGTAGTATTTGCCAGGTAACACAAGGCAGCACACCCATTGCTCACAGAGTTCCAGGTATAAGAGGTGGGAATTTAGTCAAAGTAATTGCAGAAATTCAACAATGGACGGGGCACCACAGAGAGATGCTGGTACCATGGGAGAAGATATTTTAGCTTTTTCAAGGAAGACACTTGTACTTTGAAATTACACCCCAAGGAAGCCGTTTCCCCTCCCACTACTGATAGCCACAAACAAGTCACCACTCAAGTCAGTGAATTATTCTTAACTTAAAAAGAAAGAAAGAAAAAGTGTTGAATTGAATTCTGCCATTAGAGATTCATATTGCAGGAGATCGGTTTAATCAAAATAAATCCATTACCTTTAATGTCTAACGGGTGTACAGTTAATGACAAAATGTGAGCACTTATCCATATGACAGAATCAGCTAGAGTACACAACCAACACTTGCACTCAATCAGCTAAAACAGTAATTGTCTACAGATGCTGCAGGTCTAAAGCTAGTTTAAAGACACATACAGTGTTTCCTTAGATCTGCATTTAAAATATCAGAACTCCTCAGCATACCAAAATACTGTTGTCAAGGCAACAGTATACAGAAGACAGGCAATTAAAAAACAGATACTTATAGAGCAAGCTATAAAATTTAGTACCTTAAATAAATTGCTGGTTGGATGACCTTTTGCCATGGAAATTAAAAAGAAATGCTTACTTTTGATCAGAGACTACTTCTTAACAAGATTTAAGTTTTGAGACATTCTGGTAACACCTTTAGTAGTGATTTTCATCCCCTCCAGTTCTGTTCAGAGTGGAATGACAAGTAACAAAAGCTGCAAGTCATCAGCACTTCTGAACATACCAGATCCCATGCTTTTTAAATTCTTAAGCAGATGTGGAAAAAAAAAAATCCACCTAACTACTCAAAAGCCAACTTTTTGTCCTAGAGTTAGGCATCTGCTGCACCCCAATGAGCAGAGGATGCAGTGGACAGTTAGATCCTCATTCTGATAAAAAGAAATGCAGCCTGTCAAGTGTAATAGAAATAATGCAAATGCCTCGAAATAAAAGAAAACAAAAACAAGATTAAACCTTAATTTCAGCGAGAGGAACATACATAACCTAATTTTATCTGGAAAAAAACCCCAAATATTTATTTGAGTACAATAGTTTAAAGCACATAGTGAAGCCCTGAACTCAAAAATTTTATTTCAGTGAATAAATTATTTTACCCATCTAAAACACATATTTAAAAATCACCTTCTACATAGATGCTTTTGCATGCTGTGATTGTAAACATTACAAAAAACTTCTATTTTGTTCCACTTATTATATCCAGCTAATCTATGTCCTGAAGTGGGATGAAGTGCAGGAGGATATTACTACCACAGGAGGATATTACCACCACATCACTAGCAGCTTTTGTCCTACAATTGCTCTGCAAGCTACAAATGTCCCACAAAACCAGGGATGAACTGGTAAGGCCATGAATTAGTCTGAGCAGTTTATATCCACGCTTTCATTCTTTTTCATCAGCAGGGAGTTTTTTTCCTCTTTAAGCAATATCCATCCAAACCCAAATTTTGTATGTAAAATATTTATCTATGAATAAGACATTTATTTTGACACATGCATCAGCCTTATGGCCGTGACCCTGTACTTCCCCCTGGTGCAGTAGCTTCACTCAGCCCCTAAAGCCTTTTTGGACCAGAGCCACAATTCCTCCCGCGAGCTGCTCTCCAGGAATAGAGACACCACCTACGAGCCCCCCTTCCCTTCAAGCTCCAGCTGTGATTCACCAGAGCCAAGTCCCCTCTCCAGCAGCCCTGAAGACATTCCTTATCCTTCTGAGGGGCACCCAAGGCCTCGCGGCTGGGGCAGCAGCGCCCGGCCAGCACGCCGCTGGGGCTGGGGTGCGCTCAGCAGAGGCATCCTGACGGCTCGCCCAGCAGCGCCCCGGGAATGCTGCTCACCCCGGGCAGCGGCAGGGCTCCCCGGGCATGTGAGCATCCCCCAACATGCGAGCACTGCAGCGCCCCGGGAATGCCGCTCACCCCGGGCACAGGGAGCACTCCGTGCCAGCCCCGGGCTGTGAGCATCGCCCAGCAGAGCCCAGGGAATGCCGCTCAGCCCGGGCAGCAGCAGGGCTCCCCAGGCATGTGAGCATCCCCCAACATGCGAGCACTGCAGCGCCCCGGGAATGCCGCTCACCCCGGGCACAGGGAGCGCTCCGTGCCAGCCCCGGGCTGTGAGCACTGCAGCGAATGCAGGGAATGCCGCTCACCCCGGGCACAGGGAACGCTCCGTGCCAGCCCCGGGCATGGGAGCATCCCCCGGGCATGCGACACTGCAGCGCCCCGGGAATGCCGCTCACCCCGGGCACAGGGAGCGCTCCGTGCCAGCCCCGGGCTGTGAGCATCGCCCAGCAGAGCCCAGGGAATGCCGCTCAGCCCGGGCAGCAGCAGGGCTCCCCAGGCATGTGAGCATCCCCCAACATGCGAGCACTGCAGCGCCCCGGGAATGCCGCTCACCCCGGGCACAGGAGCGCTCCGTGCCAGCCCCGGGCTGTGAGCACTGCAGCGAATGCAGGGAATGCCGCTCACCCCGGGCACAGGGAATGCTCCCTGCTAGCCCCGGGCATGTGAGCACTGCAGCGAATGCAGGGAATGCCGCTCACCCCGGGCACAGGAGCGCTCCGTGCCAGCCCCGGGCTGTGAGCATCGCCCTGCGTGCGACACTGCAGCGCCCAGCAGAGCGTGCCTCTCCCAGCGATCCCCTCGGATTCAGGGTACAGACCCCGCTGTGCAGAACCAGCGGGCAATTCGATTGCTCAGACACAGCGCTAGCATCCCCCTGCCATCGCTGTGCGGAGGGCAGCCTCGGCCAAGCAGGCAGAGCGCATCCTGCGCTGCCCCTCTGCGCGCTGACAGCCCAGCGTACCCTCTCAGACCTCGGGATGCTTGAGAACCACCCGCTCAAATCACCCAGGCTGGGATACGCGCTAACAGCTCTGGTACCCTACACTCTGCACATCAATGGAGCTCGGGGAGGGCAGAGGGAGCAAAGCGGAGAAAAAAAGGAGAACCACCATTATAAGTCTATTGAACTGCTTTTATCACCACTACGCGTCATAGCTTTACCTTTTAATGGCAATTAAGTTCAAAAGAAAAGCAAGTATATATCCTGGAAACTCAGTTAACACTGCCTAGCACCAGCTACTAACAATTGCTTTGTTATGCTGTATACAAAGAACAAAATAGTTGTCTTCTAGGCAGAAGTTCAAGTCATGCAACTTAACAGAAGGCAATGTGGGTGAGATTAAGTCCTCACTCAAACCCTAAGCCACACCAAATCATTTTTCTAAGCAGTCATCAAGTTAAAACAGCAGCTTACAGTACAAAATTATGCAGATATGGAGTAAGTTAAGAACAAATGAGGTCTTAAACACTTTTCTGAAGGCTGCATACGAACTGAAGAAATTAGAGGGCTTTGTGTTGCTAATCATGACTACAGTTACTAAGTTCTGAAACAGTAATAAAATCTAAATCTTCATT
This sequence comes from Motacilla alba alba, assembly GCF_015832195.1. NCBI lineage: Eukaryota > Metazoa > Chordata > Aves > Passeriformes > Motacillidae > Motacilla > Motacilla alba. The sequence goes on from NC_052016.1 coordinate 114,949,583, forward strand.
AAATTTATGAGAGAGTATTTATGGCATGCAGATTTCTTTTTACTGCATAAAACCACTCACACTCAGCTTTGGGTTGCATTTACTTTTTTTTTTTTTTTAAGCGTTCTTTCAACATAGCAAGCATGCAAATGCATTTGAGACTTGATGGTGCTATTTAACTGTACAGCCAGGAAAGACATTCTGAGAAATGGAAACCACATGTTCTTCAGAGAAATTCAATCACAAAGATAAGCTTTATTAAGCTCTATAGCATCCATTTCCCAAGGCATGGCCTCCATGCATTCAACAAACGTGACATCAAGTACAATACATCAGAGATCCACACTTACCAGACTCTCATGCTTGTTTAGAGGTTTGGAAAGTGACAGCAGCTTGTAACATCCACATTTGCAGCTGTTTTACACTGCCTCTTTGCTAATACCAGCTCAACAGCTTTCTGGAGCCACCTTAGCTCCAGACCTGGATGAAGTCTGGTTTAACACCAGCATTTTCAGAATTGCTAATGCCCCTGCACAGGGCAAAAGGAGTGTGCTCAGTCTTGCACCAGAAAGACACAGGGTAGTCCATCAGGTCGGGGGAAAGCCCAATTTGGATGGCAAGCATTAAATTGAAGACCCAGGAAGACTCAAAGGAATACCATTGTGACCAGAACATTAGACAAATGACTGGACTGGTGTTTCACCACAGGCTCTTACACGCTGAATCCAGTAACCCGCACTTGAATAAAGCTTACCTCACAGAAAAGCACTAATGCTGGACCAAACACCTCCAGGTATGGAGGATCTATGCCAGAGGTTAACCATCTTCTCTGTGCCAAGATATCACACATTTTAAATACATTTACTAGCTTTGACTTCTCCTTCCTTATTGCTCCCTCCCCTAGTAGGCATTCAGCATCCAGACCATGAATATAGTCATAGTAATAAAGTTACTTCTGCAACATCTCATAAAAGGCTTAAAACAAATTATTGGCTAAGCTCCATAGACACTCACCTTGGATTTCAGGTTTTGTGGTTATTTTCCAGCACATTTCTCATAGTAGAATCATATGAGATTCTACTATGGCATATATGATTCTACTTTCTCATAGTAGAATCAGCCATGCCATATATATTCAAAAATAAACTTTCCTACACCCATTTCCCTATGTCATCACATGACAAAGACATGCTGAACAGAGGCCCTGCAGTGGCCACTGAATTCTTCCCTCCCTCTGGCAGCACAACTCACATTCCTCACTCCTAAGCTCTGCATAGGTGTGAATCTTCTTCAAAGCTCAGGCAACTCATTCTGTATCGGTATGAAATTATTAATTAGTGTCAGAGCTTGAAATTATCTCCACAGAGACACAACAAGGAAAAGCCAATTTTGTTGCAATTGCCTGATGGTAACTTCTGCAATACAACTGTTTTGTGTGTTTTAAACAATTTAATAGGTGTTTCACTGCTAGTGCTATTTGTGTGTGCGTGTTGTAATGTACTGCAAGAAACCACTTGATCAGTAAAACTTCTACATAAAGAATATTTGACAGAGCCTGCTTTCCTGTAAAATGTGCTAACAAACTTGAAAGTTTTGTTCACTTACATGAAGTGAATCCTCATTACTTTTTTCAATCATTTAACTTGGAACTCACAGCAGGATGCCCAAATTAATGCTATCTGCAACAGCCATTCATCTTCACCAAATATTGGTGCTATGAGCTTTTGACTATGACCTTGAATCAGCAAGTATAGAATATTTTGATATGGCAAATACAGCAACATATGCTACCCTAGCTTTTCTCTGGTTTCATGGGAAGACACGACCTGAACCTGCCAAAGGTCAAACTTCCTATCCAGGAGCTGTCAGAAGCAACAGACCCCTGAAGCACGAAATTAATATAAACACAGTGAAAAACAAGTGGGTTACAGTATCTTTTAAAGCCCGTCCAGAACCTGGAGCCCTAAATCTCCATGAGCTAGCTACACTATCTAATGCTCAGTCACCAAGACCTTCCTTCCCGAGTCCCAAAATCTTTTCTGCAGGCCTAGAAGCTGCCATCTGAGAGCAATTTTGTTTGCTCACCATCACTACAGACTTAAGGTGTGTTTATGATTATGCTTGAGAGCCCCTCCTAAAACTTCCAACCAAAATTTGTTCAAGAATGCACGTCCAAACAATTTCAGAACCCCAATTCCAGAAATGCCTTACCTAGGTCAGAGGCTACAGAAAAACCCTAACCCAAAATGAACCCATCATGAGGATTGTAAACAAGATCCCACCAAGTTCTCCTCAAGTTTGCTTGGGCCAACAGCTGTGTTAATTTATTGTTCATTGCTGCTTCCCAAATCCATAGTCAGATTTCAAGCAATGCATTTCAAAGTTAGATACTAACAATGAAAGATAAACAGAGTAAGAGTTCACTGTGAGGTATACCACAAAACAAAAAGTATACCTGTGATGAATATTACCATGGAAATTGAATTTCCTTATCTCTCCAGGCTTTTAAACATCTGGGGCAAGTCTGTGATTCTTGAGCTGATTCTGTTTCTTATTCATCATAGATAATACACCAGGGAATTGTGCCCAATTAAGAAGCACAAATGTTTGCTCCACGTCTACTGCTAACATCTAAATCCTAATACTACTTTATAGCAGGAAACTTGAAAAACATTTTAGAGCCATTGGAGATCCTACACTTATTATGATGCGACTAGCATATTGCCACTGAAGCTGATCTAGAAACGGACCTTCCAAGTGAAACAAAGTACAAGGGATAATTAGGAAATGCATAGGTAACATTTCCTGTCTAGCTTTTCAGAGAGCGTCTGTTCTCAATTATGAATTTTTAAAGTGGGAAATCAAACTGAACATTAAAAGCAATTACTAGCTATAGGAAAAAAAAAAAAAACGTAGGAAGAAAACAGATATGATCTGCAAGCATCTAGCAGTAAAGTTACTGCCTTCAACTTCACTCTCTGAAAGTTACATGGACCTGAAGTGGGTTTTTTTTATTCTTCAAGTTCTCTCACCTCCAAACAGCAACTGCCCAAATACTTCATTATCTCTAATAGGACAAGCCTTTAAATGAAAGGGGCTTTTCTCTGGGCTGCACTCAGGCTGCATTTTATATCCCCTAAACGGTAAGCGAGCTAAGTATGGAACAGGGAACATGTGCTGCTATAAGAGGTAACACAACCAGCCTAACCAGGAATGGCTACAGAGACAGCTCACCCATTTCACATTCTCATGGTGCAGAAACCCAGTTAAAAGAGACGACACAGAAGCCAGAAGAAGCTCTTTGAGGAAAAAAAATATATATAAATAAACAGCCACTTAACTCTTCACCACTTCTTACACCCCACAGGCAATACTCATCCCTTAATTGCCAAATTGAAGGAGATGTAGTTGTTACGAGAAGAAACAGTAGGGTGATAACATTATAAAAAACAAGTGATCTTCATGAACTGCATCAGAGAGACTTTGGTGGGAGAGCACCAAATTCTGCTGCAAGAAAGTCTTTGCACTGCCAGAGTAAAACCAACATTCACAAAACTTATCGCAGAAGTTTTGAGTTCTACTTACTACCACCCAAGCACTTCAAGACTGAAATTTCCGTGGCAGCCCTAATTATTCCATAGTGCATGACAAATGTTTTTTTCACAGGTGTAAGAGCAATCATTTTTTAGAAGTCACTTAACTGTCTAAGGACATCATTTTAAGGCTTGTTCACACATGGCCTCGAGAAGAGTTAGTTCAACTTGTAGCTCCACATGCACTTGCACTGCAAGTGAGTAAACGCTGAATGATCTATTAATACCTTTACCACCACGGATTTGGTTTCCTTCCAGGACCCAAAAAAAAATAAAAAATAAAAAAGGGCCCAGGCACATGAAACTTTATCCTCTGGGGGAACTTTACAGCTGTTCCCATTTACAGCTTCAGCAACCTGCCCGCCAACACAAGCGGCACAAGCTCAGTCCAAGGCAGGGGACACGGGGGGGACCCGCACGGCGACACTCGTTCGCTGGGACACGGACACGGGCGGCGCCCGCCCCGCCGCGATGCGCGACTCGCCGGCGGCAGAGCCCCTTCCGCACGCCCGGCGAAAGGAAAAGTTCAGCCAGTACAGAAAGTCATTTCGCCAAGCGCTGACGGACAAAACTGCCGAGCGCCGGGGCTGCGGGGAAGCCCGGCCCGGGGGGAGCAGGGAGCGCGGCGCGGAGCCTACCCGAGCGGCTGCGGATGACATCGCGGAACTCATCGGCGGCCCCTTCGCGGCCGGGGCGCCCCGGCTCGGCCATGCCCGAGGAACTGCCGAGGGACGCGGGGGAGCGAGCCCGCAGGGGCCGGGCCGGGCCAGGTGCGGAGCGGCGCCGCCCGCCCTGAAATAGCGCCGGGGCGGCGGCCCCCGCCCCCGATGGAGCGGCCCCGGAGCACCGCCCGCGGCGCCGGGGGGCGGCCGGCACCGAGCTGCCCTGTGCCCGGCAGCACCGGGCTCCGACTGGGCGAGCGTCTGCCCGGGCAGCCGGGGCACCGGGAGCGGCCGTGCCCGCCGCCCCGCAGAGCCCGGGCACTGCCCTGGCTGCCCCGCGGGGTGAGAGCCTGCAGGGGGATCGATCGCACGACCAACGCGCTGGAGTTTGCCTTCTGCCCCCTCCTCTGTAGCTTATCCTCGCAGGGGCGAAGGTCCTGGGTACCTCGTGCAGTGGCGCCGCTCCCAAGCCGCCCGAGCGGCAGCCTGTTGGAACCTGCCGGTCAAGTCCCTTATCCGTTTTCAGGAAAGCGTTTCCTCCTGTGTTTAATGCAGGAAAGGCGCATCTTTGTCCCCTCTCACTGCAGTCAAGGGACAAAACGCTTCCCGCTGGCACTGCATCCCTGCGACCTTCCATTAAGTGTCAGTCTGGATGGCTGCCTCCAGCCCGCCATTATTCCTTTTCCCTCAATTTTCTCTCCAAACGAAGTCTCAGGATTTGCCTTTTATGCCGTTTCCCTCATCTCTCCAGGCCCCCAAGCAGATTGTATCACCTCATGGGGAAAGTAACCAGGCCCGGGAAATGTTCTTGTATGTGTTTAAACACCCGCTCTCCTTACGAGAGAAATCCAAGCTCTTAAAAATTTCACCTTAAAATACAGACTAGCAGAGAATCACCTGGTCTTGCTAGTTTATAGGACAATGGTGTAGCGTGTTTAATGCAAGTGTAGCCTAGCTGCTTCTCAGCTTAAATATGAATTCATAGATAATTCATAAACATATGTAGAGGAACAGGAGATTAAGGATAAGCTGTAGAAAGGATGTATGCCTTCACTTGCATTTGTGTAGATAAAGGACTTGCATCTCTTCGTGTATTCCAGAGCATATCAGAAGAAATGTACTCTTTTGAAGATAACAGAGTTAAACAGAATAGAACTAGGTAAGAAAACCAGAGAGGAGACAATGAACAATTAGAGGAAAACCATTTACAGGCAGCAAGGCAAGAGGTGGTGGATTCTGAGGAAAGGGGCTTGCCCCCCCTGAGAAGCAGCAGGACACACCTTCCACACAGGAGGGGTCTCCTGGCTGGGTTCTGCCCTCCTGTTGTTCACAGTTTTAAGAGATTAAGTAGATGAGGAAGTTTTCATAATCTGATAATTCCAAAACTATTTTTAAAGTTTGTTTGTGATTATCAGTGTTTATTACTTCAACAGAGTTAGTGGGGAAAGAATGAAGTATTGCCAGCCTTAAATACTAAAAAATATTACTCAGAAAATGCATGAAATTGTCCTTGGATTATTCAGGGGAGAGATATCATATTTCTTTGTCCATATTCCCATTTTCAGTTCGCTCTGCTCGCCCATGGTGTGTGCCAACTCTCACAAACTTCCAGTGATGCAATTTTGGCTCCCACCACAGGGGTTCTTGCTAGAAAACCTGCCTGAGATCAAATTTCAGGCTGGGCTACACCAGCTAGTGAGGAGAGCCTGTAGTTTCTCCCCCAATATTACCGTTCTGTTTAGTACCCTGTTATCACCCACTGCCAAGTTTTTCCCAAGCTATCAGCTGGATTCTCCCAGTCCCACAGCAATCCAGACATTCGGTAATTCCTGTCTGTCTCTTCATGTCCTGGTTTCTCTGCCTCTCCTTTTTCAGCTGTTTTGTTTTCTGCATTCTGGTGCTTTGGGGAAGGTGGCAGTTCTGGCGTGCCTTCCCCTCCCCATAACATGCACAGCACTACAGAATTGGAAATGGGATTGGTGACTTCTCAACAGCTGATCCAGAGCCTCCCATACGTTCTGTCTCTAAAACCCGTGTGGGGAGATGGTATAGCTGCTTCCCTCTCCTTATTCCAGCTCGTCTTCTGTCTGTTCCTGAGGCCAGAATGGAGGGAAGATACTTTAACCTCATTTTGGCCAAGTCGTGCTCACTGTTCTTCCAGCACAGCAGTGTAGAAGGCAGGCAGTCAGGATAGGGACACAAATTTCGTGACTGACACTTTTCACTCCAGACTGCCTGTATCAGCAGCCAAAACCTCATTAGCGTGATGTGACAACAGGAAGAACACTATCTTGTATGAATATATGCTTATATTCGGCATTTAAGAACACATTCTCAAACGCTGAATCTGTTCTGCTTAGAGACCCAGCAAGACTGGATGCAGAGCTTCAGTGCTGGAAGTCTTAGCAGATTTGATTGACTTTATGAGCAGGCATAGTCCCTTAGTGTTCAGTACCTCACATTTAGGTAAAAAAGTAAAAGTTAAAAAGTAAAACTTCTGCATCCCAGTTCTGCAAACACTACCTACACATATATCTACACCCACAGGTATGCATGTTTACAGCACCACTGTTGGTTTAGTTCAGAGAGTCTCCAGCAAGAATTCCCTGCATTACAATTATTATCATTGTCCTTTAGGGTCTTGCTTCCCCACCAACAGGAATCTTGTTTGAGACAGATCTGGTCTCCAGGAAGCTAATCCAATCACAAAACTGTCTGACGTATTTTATCTCCTGAAGTCCAAATCAAGGACTAGAGCAACATATTTTACATTCTTTTGATAACGTTACTCCATCATGTTAATCAAGGGGAGAAAAGGTTTTATATACCACTTTCCCAGAACAAATATTCTCCTTATGAAGAGGGTTTTCTATCAAGGCCCCTAAAATCACAGTAAATGTCTTCATCACACAACAACTAAATAGTGACAAGATTGCTTTGGAACTGTCTGATCACGTAGAAGCCCTGCATCTAAAATTCTCCCTGATTTCAGCAGCAGTACATGTGTCTTTTAAGCACAAATGCAGAGCAGAACTCTGAGATCACACTGGTGCCTATAGCACTGCAGAACCTTCATTCAACACACTCTGTGAATTTTGAAATATGTCACTTCTTTAAACCCAGTGCAAACTACCATTTCCAAAAATTAGTAACACATTGTGTGCTTAGAAGAAGAAAAAAGCCACGGAACAAGCAACAAGAGTAATTGGCTGGCTTTGAATATTTGACATGTAACTTTCAAAGCCTCCTCTGGGCTGCATACCTGTGTGTGCATGCACTTGTGTGTGTGTGTGTGTATGTTTGTGGAGAATGTGCATTGTTTGCTGCCTAAGGATGAAGAGAGTGTGGTCAGGATCAAGGATGCTAAACAAGACCTGGCAACTCTTGCTAGTCAGTTCTTGTCCCAGAAAACAAGTTTCACTCACTTTGTAGTCACCATGGAAAATCTTACACTGCGTTTTTAATGGATGCCATTGGAATTATTTGGTTAGATTTTTATCAAAAGCTGAGGCTGGTTAATTAAAATACTAGGAAGGCCTTCAGTTAGAAATTAGATTTTGGGGTGGACAATATATTTTAATGGGTAAGTGGCAGTTATTAAAGGACCATTTCAGCAAGTTATTGACTTAATAATGACTCTCAAACATGATCAGAGTCTGAGGTTAGATGTTCTGAGTGACAGATTATCTGTCCTTAAAGGCATCTGTATGCTTTGATTCCACTTAAATATACTGATCTTTTTTTAGACGCATGTTTAAAGGCAGACTTGTCCCTAGTCATGTTGAGGCAGCTGCTTATTGTCAACTACAAGCTGAAACAAGCATTTGCTTGTTCAAAATTAGACTTTATCCACAATTTTCAGTAATATAAACCATCTAATAAATATTAAAATAGACCAAAAGATTATATGGGAAGATGTCCCAACTTTCAGGTCGGTAATCATATTCCTTGGCAAGAAAGGTCTAAAACTTTAGGAGAAAATTTAACATTCTGGAATAAAATATTTTTTAAATCATACAAAAGCATGCATGCCTTTTCCAGGAGGTCATGTTGCATTCTAGCTCTGCCAGGCCATTTGTGATGCATCAGAAATATTTCTACAGTTTTTAGTTCTACACCATGGGCAAGCAGAGGGAACTGAAAATGGGAATATGGACAAAGAAATATGATATCTCTCCCCTGAATAATTAAAGATTTGTTTAATCTAGGTAAGGGAGCTGTTTGTAAAAGTGTACCAGAACACCATCTTCCCTGAAAAAAGAAGTTATTTATCCTCACCACAGTGAATGACCTATCCTATATTAAAACCAGTTTTCTTGGCTATGTAGGCTTTTGGTTCTCATATTATCTTTTAATTATTCTATAAATCAAAATGAACAAACAGTCAGAAAAGTACATAAAAGCTTTCCTTGTGATAATTTATGCTTTAAAATGATGACTTTGAAGCAAAAAGGAAGTATGGCTGTGCTAGAGACTTCATCTGCCCTAACTAATTTATGGCAACTCCCTCAGCTAACAAGAATCACATGGTGTAGATGGAAAATGAGCCTCTGCTGGTATAGAAAATAAAGAGGTAATTTATTTCCATCTTTCAGAAGCGCTATTCAAAACTGCACATCGGCTTTTGTCACAGCTGATTAAAAAGCTTGGGTTTCATCTTAGAATTAGTTTTATAATCTGTTCAAGCAAAACTGGAAGTCAGCACTCTAAATACACTGAAAAACCTGAAAGCTTATTTGCTGGTAAGTGGTTACTAAATAGGTGACCTGCTTACCTCCTAGGAACACAAATACTGGTGAAAGGCACAAAATCTTGTCAATCTTCCTCACGTGTTTGTGATGGATCACGTTATGCCTTTTTTCTGCCCTTTATTTGCTGCTATGATGCTTGTAAAACTGAAGATTTATTAGAAAGCTTTACATATAAACCAGCGCTGTGAAATGTTTACTTTAGATTTGATTTTTGGTGCGCTTAATTCTGGAGGAAAAAAGTTTATGTTGAATTTTTAATAAAAAGGCCTTTAAGTAACTGAAGCTAAATAAAAATAAATGCCAAAAGGAATTATTTATTGCATGATGATGTATCCTTTATTAAAGCCCTTCTATTAGAAAGTTACAAAATAACCTCTCAGTTGCAGTACTCATAACCATATTTACAAAGGCAATCAGCAGTGCCTCATGCATACACTTAAGCACTCTGTGAAGTAACGCCTAATTACATTTTCATAGCTATCATTAGGCATCTTTTGGCTTATACTGTCATGTGCAGTAAATGCTTAAATGTTTTGGTCCCTATCCTCAAAGATATTTCGACATCTAGTTCTCATTTCTAATTTAGAAAAAAATTAGGGACCATTAGGGACCTTTTCCCACAGCCAAAGTATTTGAAATTTTGTCTCTTGGAAGAATATTTGAAATTTTGTCTGTGTTGGAAACTTATGAACAAAACTAGATTGTCTGTAATCTGGATCCAACACTGCTGTGCCTACAACTTCAATAAAAAAGTCAATTTATTTTTTTTAAAGTGTTCTTCACCAAATCTTTGTGCTATTTCCATTAGTATCGTAGTCCATTAGAAATAATCTACTATAAATATATCTACACTTGGACAAAACTACCCATCACATCCGAGGAACATTCAATCCGTGAATGGAGTGATTTAGTTCCTGAGAGACCTCATCATTACCCAAAACAGAATGCCTCCAAATTCAAGGAAAGTTTTCTTCTCCCATATTCAGTTCTTCTCAACATCATTGTTGTAGTTATTTAAAACAGCAAACTGTGCTTTTTTTTTTTAATTTTATTTTCTCCTTTTGTGTGTGTGTGTGTGTTGTAAAGAAGGTTTACAATTCCTGTAATAAATATTCCTGATTCCCCTAAGAGTTTCTGAAGAAAGTCTTATATGTTAGTGTGAGCTTTATTTGATCTGAATTTAAACATGTCCTTCATGGCTGTTTGGGCACCTCTGCTGGGGCTACTGTTCTCAGAGTAAGAGTTAAAGAACAGATCACTCTGTGTGTGGCATATGTATGATATAGGCATAGGTTATGGTTTGTTCTTTATGCCTAGAAAAATGCTTTATCTTCAGTCAAAAAACCTGAGAGCAGTTTCACTCTCCATTTTCCTAGCCTTCCATAGTTGTAAACTCACTTTAATTTTTTAGGAACGTGAGTAGAGGTTGAAAAAATATGCAGATAATAGCCCTGTAATTGACCTAATAATAAAGTTAGACAACAAATATTTGAACACAAATAAAATTGCAAAGTCTTGCTCTGAGTATCATACACCTGAAGCAGAAAATTCAAAGGCACTCATCAAAATGACCCAGCATTGTGTTAGGTAGAGAACCAGTGACTAAATAATTTGGCAAAAGGGTGCAAAAAACCAAGCCAGTGCTCAAGTACTTCTTCACCTTGCTGGTAAAATAGAACTTAGTTTACTTTTATAAGCACTACTGTCTAAGAAAGCAGATGTCATTCTAAAGAGCAAATGTTAAGGAACTTGAGCCTTTGTGAATTAGGAAATTGTTCAAGAAGCAAAAACCTTGGAGTGGTGTGAAGATTTTTGGGCAGCTTGGATGTGCTGCAGCTTGAGAATGGGGCAAAACGCAAGAATGGTATTTTCTGAAATGGTCAAACCCCTGAAAAGCAGGAAGAGTAGAGCAGCTTTACTCTTCTAATTGTTAAAACTGTAATTGCCAGCTCAGATTTGCATGAATTTACAGAGGTCTTTTAAACAGGAGGTTAATTAGCGAGGCTTTTCGAAGTCTTCTCACATCCCTGTACAAGTCTAGCACAGCCCAGGAGCAGCTGATGTTGTTTTTACCAGCCCGTTGCTGCCCAGCTGTCCGTGGGACATCAGTGCAGCCACAATGCAGTTCCTGCCACTCGTGCTTGGAGCTGTGGGCTCTCACATTGCCTCTCCCAGCAACTCCAAGCACCACCAGGCACCTCTGCCTCTTTTAAGTCCAGTCCTGAAGCAAGGCTGCACTGAGGCTTTTTGCCGTCAAGTTCTTTCCTGTGGAAAAAGTCAGATCTCAATTCCTGAACTGGCTGTCAGGGATTATCAGCAAGTGTTGAATTCATACTCAAAATATTTGCAACGAACTCCTATTTTTGAATGACATTTTGTCAAGGGCTTTTTAATTATTGTCATCTTCAAGTGTATCTACAGATTGGCCTGTCAGCTGTGAGGCAACTGCTCTGATAAATCATTGTGACTGTAGAGGGATTTCCACCAACATGTTTTAAATAATTGCACTTAGATTGAAGGGTTAATGATTAAAACAACTTGGAGAAGTTAGAAAGAAGCATTTGAATCTTTCCTCTCAACAGAAACAAGGAAAAACACAGTAAGAGGTCATTTTTTCTTTTGTGAAGTGCTTCAGTTACCTGCAGAGTTAAAAGGAAGCTTTTAGTCAGATATATTCATGATTAAAATATATTAGCAAATCTGAACAACTTATGTATTAATTCAACAATTATTTTTTTTTCTGCTTTGAGTGGTATTTTACTCTTTCAAATATTTGTAAACAAGACATGTGCCCACCACTTTAAATCCAAGTTCTTATAGTTGAGATATTGAAGGAAACCCAGTTAGAGATGTATCTCTGCAGGGCACTGAGGTGTCTGCCAGCAAACCTAACGCTCAGAGCCAGAAATCACTCGGTGTAAGAGTCACCCAGCACGGCCACGGCCCTTTGCCCCTTCAGGACTGATTTCATACCTTTGGTTGACTGTTCTTACACATCTCAAGGTGCAGGGAGAGCAGGGCAGCTCCCCTAGGGCCAGGAACCTGGGGACCCCCGTGGCAGTGATGCCTTGTGCTGCCTGTGTCAGCAGGGCAGGGCTGGGCACCCCAGGACCAACCACTGTCCCAGCCCAGGGCGCTGGGGGCACCAGGGAGGCCAGTCCTGGGCACGGGGCACCTTGGCAGGGGTCTGGGGCTGGGCTGGGAGCTCCGTGGCACCCCTGGCTGGGAGAGGCAGGGCTGTGGGGAGTTGGAGGCTGGTCCTTCTGCTGGGGCGCTGGAACAGGGGCTGGTGACCCCAGGGGGCTGGCAGGGGGTCCCCGATTGTCAGCAGGTGGAGGGGCCCTGGAGGGGAGCTGGGCAGGGGCAGACGGGGCTGGGGGTGTCACACGACAGGGCTGGGTGACAGCACCCGAGTGGCAGACCTGGGTTTTGTATTAAAATAACTCACGTGGTATTGTGCAGTTACAATACAGAGACAATCTGCAGTGGTCACGTCCCAGGAGAGAGCGAAGGGCAGGAATCACAGCACACAGCCAGGATCGGCCTGTAGCCAGCCTTTCCCTGCCCTCCCCAAGCTGCTGCCGCTGCAGAGTGGCTGTGGCCTGTCCAGAGAGCAGCTTGTCCAGTGTGATCTTGGAGCTGGCGCCACGAACAAGGATCTCTGTTCCACCAGGAGGCTTGGAGCTAAAGTCTCGTAAGGCTGAGCTGCTGCCAGATGCAGAATGCACACACAAGTGCAGGCAGATATTCAAACAAAGAGCAATGGCCAGCTTGGGGAATGCATAACCAATCTTCCCTCATACATCAGTTTGCCTTTCAAACACAAAGTAAAATAAAATTTTATTTCCATTCATCTGCAATGAAATAAACACAGAACGTGTGTGTGTGTGTGTGAGTGTTCAAGAGCAGTAAGATGACCTCACAATACATATCCTCATATTCTTCATTCTTGCTATTAATTTTCGTTAGAAATCCAGAAGTGTTCATGGAGCTGGAAATGAAAATTACTCTGAATGTCTTGCTGTTTTATACAGAAAAGACTGACACTAAAGCACCACTGTGCCAGGTTAGATCCTTGCAGGGGCCGTGAAGAGCTAGGGAACAACAGTCCAAACAACAGTCCCAGGCAAGTATTTTGTAATGCAGGATTGTTGCTTAAAATACAGATTTTTTTTCTGTTTACTCATTAATAAAATGAGTACAAACAGAGGCATGGACGCTGCATGTATAACTAAGAATTAGGCAGGCAAACATCACTTGGGCAGCATCCAGCACTTTTCCTTCCCTCCCAGGATGCTAATGTGGGTATGTTGGACATATTTATCTTTTATGTGTTTTGTAGTTCAGCCTGTCGGCTACAACTCATGTTTTTCATCATTATGGCTGCAAAAACAATACTCACCATAGGAGTGGTTGATAAAAATAAAGTTATTAATACAAAGACATCACTCTTTCCCGTGTTAATTTACACCATTTAAGTACAGCTGGGCCAAGGAGAAGAAAAATCCAGCAGTCAATGCAACTTTTAGAACAACTGCAAGAGCTCTCATCTCCACTGGAAGGTACCGTCCATTCAGTTCTGCAATGTTCTGTTCTCATCTGACAGCCCTTCTGCTTTCACCTGTTCTATTACCAGGGTTTTATGTGTTTCTAGCGAGGAAAACAGCAGCTAGGTTCTCACTTTGCAAATGTCTTTATGGATGGAGTCAACATCAGCAAATACAGAATCCAGCTCTGTTCCTGGGACTAATTGAAAGAATAGAATGCTAAGGAGAAAACTGGCTGGAAAAGAGTGTGAGCCACAGTGAGCAGGGCTCACAGTAATTCCATATTTATGAGGGGACTATCTCCCTACTACATCTCTGCTCGCTGCCACCCAGGCTCTGACTGGCCCTGAAATCAGCACTGACATCAGATAAATGTGTAATTGGATTTGCTTCGGCTTCTTGAGAACAGTGTTCTCAAATGGTTCCATGCTGGAAACCCCACAGTTCATACTTAACTACTAAAACCCATTCTACACATACACCTAATCTATGTTTGTTAGTTGCTTTAAAGTCATGGAAGTTCCTAAAACAAATATATGGAAAAAACCAAATCTTTGTAGGACACATCCCAGTGCAATGACAGAACAAAAAAGAGGCAAAGAAACATAGAAACAAAAAAACCCTACCATGAATCTATTCATATATTACTTTATTGTTTTATTGACATTACAGTTTAGAATACTTATTAGATTTCATTAGATTCTAAAATTTTACCCTGAACTGTGCTAAAAAGTGCAATTTTCTTATTTCATGGAATGGAAGATTTGAAATGTGCTGGAATGGAAGCACTGTGGAGGCATTACCAAGGTGTGTTTCTTAGGTACCATTCAGATATATTTAATAGTGACAAAACGTTGCAATAAAATATACCAAAATAAACTCTTTAGCAGTACCATAATGAAATATTTTGACATTTTTGGGATGAAAAGAGAAACTTTCAAATGCAAAAGTAAAAATAAATAGTTCTGAAACTCATAAGATACTAAAATCTTCTCCAACAAAGCATTTTCATTCACAAAAGCCAGTGATTTTTGTTGTAAAATTGTTCTCTCGCCTTTTTTTTCCTTGCTTCTTTATGTTTTGTTTTCTTGTTTTTTTTTTTTTTTCAACAAGCCCCAGGGATTACTCACTTTTAAAAAATAGTAAAGAAAATCCTACATGTGGGCTCAAAAGTAATACAGCTTTGTAGTCAATGTCTCTTTCCAAGGAATGTAAATAAAAGCAGACAAATCTCTCTCTGTCTCTTTGTGCTTCATGCTTTCACAGGTTCACCCTTTGCTCACTTTCTGACCCGTGTTCTCTCTGCCCCACGTTTATTCATAACCAAACCAATGCAGTGACAGATGTCATCCCACAGCCCCCTTGATTCGCTAGGTCAGGATGGGCACCAGGCACCTTCCCCTCTGTGGCTCTCCCAAATTGTTAAATGCGTGTCCAAGTCCAGGAAATGAAAATAATTATAATGAAAAGTAGATATTGCATAGGTCAAACTGTAGGGGCATAGAATGCAAAAGAGTGGAGATGGTGCAGAAAGCAGTCTCCCCCCTGAGGAGCTGCAGCTGGACTAATTATCAAAGATTAAGAACAAACCTGCCCTTAATAAACCACAGCTATTTCCCATAAAGATTAGCGTTATAAAAGAGTAAGTTAACCACTTGAAGAAAGAACTAGAGTTTGTTAGCTGTGCTGTGAAATGTTAATACTAAGAAGAGCTACCCATAAAAAAATCACCAAAGAAGTATAGTACTTTTACAATAAAATATCAACAATTTTTGCAACACAAAATAATTTAAATTGAATTATGACGGAAGAGCAAAAAGACAATAATGTTAATTTTGGAGAAACGAAATGCATTGGTGATGTTTTTAACTTATCAACTCACATTTTTCTTGATTCTAAAGCATTTTGTTCAATAGTTGAAGTAATTAAGAAAAACTTATTGTTTCCTGTCCTCCGTGGCAGAATGAGAATATCTTTTTTCATTATCAAAATAAGAGCAATGCAAAGGCCATTGGTATAAAATGACAGTAGTGCTTCAATAATAAGTTTGCCATTTTAAACATAAATTCATCCAGAAGGCAGATATTCTATTAGAAGAAAGTCAATATTTCTCCATATGTAGATCTGCCTTAAAACTATCCATACTTTTCACTTTTTCAGGCCTGGATCAGTGCCTGCATTTTGTAACCAGATCCTTTGGAGCAGTCCCATAGCACATTGCTCCTCCCCAGCTCTCACAGTGAGCTGGAAAGCTCAGCAGGCAGAAAAGTTCAGGTTCTTCTCTGACTCCTTTTGTGTCTGTCACAGCCATGCAGCATTTCCAGCTGTCACAGGGGTATGGGAGCACGTGTGAAAAATGCAGGTGCATCATTTTTATGGCACAACTCTTAGTTCATGCAGTCTGATTTTTGCTTCAGTCCCGTGGTGAATGTTGAGCAGGTGGGGTCAGCTGGCCAGGTGCGGTCAAGAGGGATGGAAAGGAAGACAGAGCTGCACCAAAATGCAGCTTTTTAGGTCCTTTGCTATTTTTGGTTGACCTCATTAGACTGTCTGCCTCACTCATTAAGGCTCTGCTTCAGCAAAGCATGTAAGGCTATAGTTGCAACAAGCACTCATCTGAATGAATAAAGTAAATTATGGTTAAATGCATGCTTTACTGTTTTCCTGAATGTGTGTTTTAGCACTTTATTTTTATAATTAAAAGAAAAAATGTTACAGAGTAAAACACAGTTGTGTAAGATCCCATTATTTTGCACAACTCAGACAATAAACCTAATCTTATCTACTATGCTAAATAACTTGAAGTTCTTAGTCATCTAGTCAACACACCTTGAAATTTGAGGGTAATGCTTATTACAGATGCATAAAGCTCATTACTAATATGAATAAATATTCATTTTACATCACTTATTTTAAATTCATGTAATTCTTTATCCATTGTGCCTATTCATGTAAGGAGTTTAAAGTTTAGCTGATTTAGAATTATCCATTAGAGACAGAAAGGAGCAAAGAGAAGGGGGAGTACATATTTTTTGTACTGACTTGGTTCAAATACAACTTGAAGGACTTAATTTCCAGTTTAGAAGAATAGCATTTGCACTGGAATAAACTATGACACGTTTAGTACTGTAGTGGGTTTTAGAAACAAACTTATAAGGAAGCAATTAAGGTCCTTTCTGGTGAGATTTATTCTGCAGAAGTAACGAAGAGCGTAATTACTGGGAACAAGCAGGAAAATTTTTGCACTTCCTTTAAGGCTCAGAACTCGCCCACTTCAGACAGCTACAGTGTGGTTTTGCTAACCTGAAGGAAAAAAAAGCGGGGCAGAGAGCTTGGCTTCATCTTTTCACAAGTGAAAAATTAATGGTGATGCTGAGAATGTAGGGATGCTCTTAGCAGCTCAGAGCTCGACCTGGCTTCGCAGCATCCTCCAGCAGCCTGTCTCCAGCAATCACCGATAATCAATTTCTGGATGGGAGTCTTAAGGAACAGCAAACACAGCAATCTTGCTCCTTACATCAGTCCAACAGTCCCCGCCTCATGAACGTACAAAGCTAGAGTTTAGACACTGGTTTTAATATTTTTAAGAAGTCTTTGTCTTCCAGCAGTCTGGTCTCGCTTTGAAGCTGTCAGCAGGTCCTCACAGCTTGCTGTGACAATGAACTCCTCTGTATACCCTCATTAGTTTGTTTGGTCTGCAACTTCCCATCGGAGTTCCCATAGTTCTTGAATTATGAGGAGCAATCATCAGTTCCCTCTCTACCTTCTCAGTTTCAGTCATGATTTTATGGTTCTGTCAAAAGCTCCCTACAGTGTCTCTTCTCTGAGCTGAGGAGCTCTCGTCTGTCTAATCCTTCCTCTGGGGGTTGCTCTGTAAATTTTTTCATCATTATTGCTCTTCTCTGTACTTCTTCTGTTATGTCCTTGCAGAGGCAGGGAGACAGATTTCCCAGCAATACCCAGGATTCATGTGTGTGAAGTGCCATCGCATTTTTCAGTTTTGTTCTTTATTTCTTTGCAATAACTCATAAACATCACTTTTTTTTTTCTGTTGACTGTTGTTGACTCCTGAACGAACATTTTCACAGGACCTCTGAAATCCCTTTCCTCAGATAAAATGGATAGCTTAGAACACCTCACTCCAAAGGTAAAATTATGTTTTACATGGCTATCATCCTTTTTTACTTTTTCCACATTTAGTCATTTAACCTACTAAGATTTAATATGCCTGGTAGCTCAGTATTGAGAGTTTATTGACAGTGGTATTAACAACATTTTCAGCTCTAAAAGCCCTCTACACCATCAACAAACTTTGGTGTTTCACTTTTCAGTCTTTCTCCAGATAATTTTTGTATACATGTAGCAATGCTAGGCCCAGTGTGAAGCTATGAGACTCCTAGAGTGGTTTTTCCTGCACTGACAAAGCTGACTATTTATTCCTACCCTTGCTTTCCAATTTTTGAGTATTTATTTGCTCATGAGAGAATCTTGGAAAGAAACAATAATTTCATATCTTTGATGGGCTGTTGAAAGGTTTTTGAAGCACAAGTGTACAATAGCAAATGATTATTGATTCTTTAAAGGATGAGCAAGACCAAACTTCTCTCTATAAAATTCCCATTGATTTTTCTCAGGGAAACCACATTTATCTATGTACTTTCTGACTGTCTTCTACATAGATAATCTATTCATTTGTCTGGTCACTAGTCCCCAAATCTCCATGGGAACCTTTTCAAAATTTTAAAGTAGCGGAGTTTTGATTTTTCTTTTGCTTCTCATGCCATTTAAAGAGGAAGGTGAGAAACCACTTTTCATTGAATGCTCTTTTTAAAATGTTCAAGAGCCTTTAGAACTCTGACGACTCATGATGTTAGCTCTTCCTGCTTTTATCCTACGTGATGGATCCTCCAAATGGTTTCCCGTAAAGATTTTATCTTATTCTTTTCAGGTATCGAATGTGCAAAGAGCTGATCGTACTCCACCCAGCTTCTGCCATCAGGAACACTCAAGATGCTTCTCGAGAGATAAGTACAATCCCTCTTAGAGCAAAGGGCAGCAAACCCGGAGATGACGGGCTGCTTTAATAAACGCCTGGCTCAGGGCTACGTGCAGAAACATCTTGTCACCTCTCCAGTGATTTAGCACCAGCAAATTTGATATGAATGTCCCGTAACAGCTGAGCATGTCTTGAGCCTGGATTGATGCACACCCCCTCAATGCAGATGGAAACTGTTTCCTGACTCTGCTTTGATGTCTTAATCATTAGGCTGTACTGCCTGGTATCTGAGCCTACTTTAAAGGGTCTTTTTACGATAATTAAAAAAAAAAAAAAAAAAAAAAAGTCAGGATTTATTTGGGGTTTCCCCAGATTAAAAAAAAAATATATGAAAAATTCTAGGATAGGAGCAATCCTGTTGTTCCAGAAACAGTTACAATCCGAAATCAGTCTATGCATAAATGAGATTTAAATCACAGATTCACAGAATATCCTCAGTTGGAAGGGACCCACAAAGATCACCCAAGTCCAGCTCCTGACCCTGCACAGGGCAGCCCAAGAAGCACATCATTGCCATAGAGTGTGGGAACCCAGGACATCCCTCTGGGTGCCCTGGATGGCCAGAGCCGCTGGCAGGGGGCTCTGAGACCCTGGCAGCAGCCAAAGACACACGTGGGGTTTGGATCTTAGCCCGTGGAGCAAATCACCAACTCTGTATGGAGAATTACAAGCCACACACACAAGTTTAGATAGCATAGTAGAGATAATCACGGAGTGAAAGGAAGGATTTCTGAGTGCTGTACAGGGGGGTTTAAGCCAAGGGGTCCAGGTTTTGTACATGGGGGTCAGGGGTTCTAAGATGGAGGGATTTGGGTGTGCCCTGTCCTCTTTCTTTCTCCTTCCCAGCCTCCATGTCTTTGGTGATGTTGGCACTCACAGATTGGTTTAGAGTAGAAAGTCACCATTCAATATAGATAGTAGGCATTGGGGAAAAAGTATAAACATGGAACACGTAATGTGTGATATAAAAGATGGCAGCAGCCCCTGGGAGGGCAGAGTGCCTTTGTCTGACCTGCTGAACGGGCCACAGCAGCTCAGGGAGAAGAATCTTTTAGATAACCAACAATAAACTACCTTGAGAACAGACAACAGAGGACTGCTGAGTCTTTCTTCGAAGGCACGGGTTGGAGGAGAGACTTTTCCATCTTTTGGGGTCGCCCCAATCCGGGGGTGAGACCCAACAGTAGAGCACTGTTCAAACACTTCTTGAGCTCTGCCAGGCTGGTGCTGTGAGCACTGCCCTGGGGAGCCTGTGCCAGTGCCCAGCCACCCTCTGGGTGGGGAATCCTTTCCTGATACCCGACCTAAACCTGCCCTGACACAGCTTCAGGCCATTCCCTTGGGTCCTGTCACTGTCACCACAGGGCAGAGATCAGTGCCTGCCCCTCCTGTTCCCCTCAGGAGGAAGCTGTACCTGCAGTGAGGTCTGCCCTCAGCCTCCTCCAGAACAAGGAGATCCTCAGCCCCTCCTCACACAGCTTCCCCTCAAGGCCCTTCTCCATCCTTGCTTCCCTCCTTTGGACACGTTCTAGGAGATAAATGTCTTTCTCATGTTGTGGCACCCAAAATCACACACAGCACTGGAGGTAAGCCTGCATGCTTCATAACTCACACTGTAAATGAACACAGAGACGAGGGCAGTTTCAGACAATCTTTTGTTATAAATTCCTGGTGTCCATGCCTTGTGCCTCAGCACTGTTCATGTTTGCATGCTGACTAATGAACACACCCCTCATTTAAATGAACGCTCCCTTGTCTGGTATAACCAGGCTGCAGCAATTCTGTAGCTGGCAAGCAAGGAAAAGAGGAGAGGCTAAACAGGATTAGCAGAATATCTTTAATTACCTGCTGCAATATGTTCATTTATTTTTGTCTCCAGGTAACTTTTTTTGCCATTCATACCTGATTGATCACATGAGAACAGGGCTGGGAGCTAGGAGAGTCTATTCATTATCCTAAAGGTTCTTATAGTGGGTGCTCTTATGAATCAGATTTTTAAGAGGAAAGGTATGAGGTTGTCCACCACCATTCAGAAAACTAATGCCCAGAGGGAGGACAAGTGCCACTCGCACCAGCAGGCCAGCTAGTCTCATTGATAATAGTCCTGTTCATTTGGAATTGAATATTAACAGCCTGCAGCACTGCATCATCTTCATACCACCCTCATTATATCAAGTCCTCATTCATTTGGAAGTATAAAAAATGCAGAGCGTTAATAACAAAATTAAATGGAAGGATATAAATTGGAAAGATATATTTATTATTAAGTGTTTACAGGAAGGAAATAAGTGTTTTAGTTCCACTATCATCTAACTAAGGCTGGATAGGAGCACCTGAAGAAGTTACATGAATGCAAGATGAGGATTTAGGAGTTGAAATTAAGGATTATTATTTACTTCAAAAGTAGGAAAGTGGGAATATGAACTGTGGTTCTTTTGTTAGCTGCAAAGGAGTCCCTGTGAGTGTTGCTGAATCACCACAGGTGCATAGTGCTTTTCTGAATGGTCTGGGTCCTTGTGAACATCCAGCTTAGACTGTGGCATGGAGAGCAGGATGCAAGCAGTTTTCAGGGATGCCAAGTTATTCTTAGGCAAGGGAGGGTTTCTAGGGCATTTTGCACAACTAACCTCTCTGGAAGTGCTCAGAGCAGAACTTCAGGCACTTAATAAATTTTACAGCTGAAAATTGAAGAGCTCTTGACCCTCTGCTACTGAAGCATTTCTTGCAGATTGCTGTCATGGACCTTGGTGTATAAATTCTTCCTGTCTTGCAGTTCAAGCATGGATCTGTAAGATTTCTTCTTTGAAGTCATAGGTGATTCTCTACTATAGTTTATGTTTTATATAGCATGTTTAAAAATGTTAAACAGACCAGTTGCATCCAATCTATAAAGAGAGTAAGTAAATATCTACCAGTGCTCCTCTGTGCTGTTTCATAGAAGTGATATCTGTTATGGGTGTGGTCCATAATATTTTTTCTTTCAGTGTGAGAAAACTTTTCTCAAAGGCAGCTCAGGTCTATTTATTTATTTAATTATTTATTTACTTGTTATTTGGCATCATGCTTCTGGTATGTTGTGTCCAGAGTGGTTTTTGTCCCACATTTTCAAAACAGATGGGTATGATTTGGAGCAGCTGGGTTTATCCTACCAGTTACACAGCTTGGAATAATCTTCTCTGGGTTAGGGTAAAATGAGTCATAGCTTCCCAAAATCATTTGTCACTGCTGTAAAATTAAAGACAATTGGTCCTGATTGGTAGTTTCTGCTCAAAAAGAAAGGAAAAAAAAAAAAAAGAAAAAAGAAGTTTGATTTGAAGGAGCAAGACTGCTGCAGATTAAAACATGAGGGCCCATCTCAGAACTGCTTTATTTGAAAAACTTGGGCCTACATTTTGTTATATGGTAATTTTTTCTCTACTCACACAAAACGAAAAAGCTCTCTACAGTGATGCTGTAGGATATACTGTGTAACTGGCTCAGTGCTAGAGAATAAATATTGAAAAAGAAATAATATAATGGTTTTGCAGTAAAACCAGGATCCGGACAAAATACTCTCTTTGTCTTCGGGAACAAAAGAGTACAGTAACAAAAATTTGTTGAAGAAAATAAAGAAAACAGAAACCCTCTGAGTTTCTAGAGTTTCTATACCTTGTGCATGACCTTCTTGATTCCTCCCTGCTGCTGCAGGGCCCTGGTGTCAGATTGGTGGCTTGGGAGGGACAGGTTACCAAGTTCTGCAGGGACCAAGTCCAGGGGAAGCAGCCAGAGAGAGGCATCTGTGCTTGGGGCTCATCAGAGCAGAGAGAGGTCCATGAACTAAATTCCACTCCCTGCTGTTTCTTCAGAGGGGGAAGCAGGCTCCCAGCTGACACCAAGCATAAAGGAAAAAGCTCCTACATGGTTTGCTGACAGGCTCCTGCTCTAGAGGAGACACAACTTGTAATCAAATCCCTGCTCCTCAGTCCAGAATTGATTTTGCTGCACTTTCTTCAATGGAATTTGTTCAATCTTCCTCCAAAATACAGACAGAATTCTGTCCTTCCTTTATGAATTAAGAAAATAATTTTACCAAAAAGAAGAACAAACCCTCAAAAAAACCCAAAAAAAACCAAAAAGCCCCAAACCACAAACAAAACAAAACAAAACAAAACAAAACCCAAAAAAACAAAAAACAAAAGGAAAAAACAAAACAAAACAAAAAACACTACAAAAAAAAACCAACCAAAAAAACCACCCACATTTTGGTAATGATACTATGATTCTATGATTTGTCATCAGCTTTGCTACCAAATAACAACACCTTCTAGGGTCCCTGTCATCTACTCCAGAGTTCACCCATGTCTTTTCCATGTTTGACCCTAAGAAAGCACAATGTGACTTTCATACATGTAGTTCTGAAATTTTATTGTACCAATACAGCACCGAGTTCCAGACAGCTTCTGCTCTGCCCTGCACTGCAGACATCTGAGGGAGATCAGCGCCGCTCTGCATTGCTCTGTTTTTATACACCAGTAAATCCTTCCTCAGATCACCATGTTCAGTTGCTTTAAAATGGAAACAAACAATGCCACTTAGCATAAGCTGAGTTAGGTGATAAACGAGCTGAGTGCTGAAATGAAGGTTCCTTATTTGATTAAGGAACCTAAGGAAACCGGAATTCCATATTCATGAATCCATATTTTTTTTTTCCTTCTATATTGAGTCAGCAGCTGCACATCAAAAGCTGAATCATGTTTACCAGAAGGAAGGAAAGAATCTACTGATATGTTGATACAACAAATCCACATCTTTCCTTTGCTGTCTTGATTAAAAGGGGGCCAGAATTTCAGCCTTTATCTTCAGGGTTTTTTTGTAAATAATACTGGTTTGCATCATTCCACTGTGTAAAGTGTGATCAAGACTGTACAAAAACAAAAGACAAATTCTGTGATTTTTTTGAAAGTAGAGGGATTGGAGTTTTTCCCCCCCATTAAACTAGTGTCTCCCATCCTAGCCTCCAGGATCAGCGTGCATACATGACCTCATGCCTCTGTGAGGCTTGAGGCACTCTCAAATGAGTCTTGGCAGTGGGACAGGGAGCTCCCCCAGCAAGCCCCCTGGGCATCACAGGCGTGGCATTCATTCCCTAACCAGTTCTATTCTGGAGCTGTATTTTTAATGACATTTAAACCTCTGGTTATTTATAATGTGGGACCTATTAAAAAAATAATCCAGGCCTTCCTTAACACATGACTTTTTTTTTTCCAGAAAATATTGCAATAATTTACAGTGGAGAAGACAGAAATTTGGTACTCTGAAATCCTCATCAAGTCACACACCCTTGCTTTCACACAAATCTCCATTTTTATACAATACCAGATGTGTATAAAAAAAAATTCTCAGAAATTTCTTCATGTTTACCTTTCTTGGGGCTGATGTGGGCCATTATTATGATTTATTTGCTATTTGTTGTGCACTGACAGATGTTTGAGTATTTGCAAACAAGATGGATGATGTTACCATTGTGTGACCTTGCAGCCTACTTACTAATGAGGTGACACAGGCAGGCAGGGACCCCGGAATAATGATGTGCTTGCAGACTCGGCCTGCTACTGAGTTATTTGTGTTACTGCTTGAAGAGGCATAGCTGTTAATTATCCAATTAGTACCAATTAGTAACTCAGCTGAAGTGGAGGTGGTGCTGTAAAATTGTCAAAATTTCTCTCAAAATTACTTCCTGGGGCAAGCTTCCACCTGAGAAGAAATTAGATTTTTCAGTGCTTTTCTAGCAGGAAGTCAAGAAACAACTGCTAAGCTAAGTGACATGTTAACACAATTATAGTGTGTTTTAACCTATCTTATTTTTTGTCTTTGTCTTTGATTTAGTGGATTTGCTTTTTCTGTAGGTTGCAAATACAGCTCATCAGAGCACAGCTCAGCATGCTTGGTGCTAGAAGGACAGTAATCATTCTTCCTGGACAGATCAGTAATGCTCGAGTGAACCAGATGTGAAATTAGTAGGGGTATGAATGAAGTTCTAGTTGTGCTGGATGACAGGACAAAATAAAGATGAAACTTTTTAATGTGCTTTGTTGTTAATTGATCCATATCTTATATTACAGTAATCTCGTGACTGTTTGTGAGGTCTTAGGTGTGAGCCTAATGCAAAATATCAAAAAGCTACCCAGCAAATCGAACATGTATAAAAAGAATACTAAACAGTTTAAAATAACTGTTTAAAGTGTGATTAGCTACTGAAACCATGGTCACTCTGTTTCAAGCCTGTTACTTCTCTTTCAGTATGTTAAAAAAAATAGGTAAATTCAATAGTTACCTGCCATTACTCACAGAGCAATGCAAGGTATAGTTTAACCTTTCTTTGCCCACAGGAATTAATGACAGTGCCAGTGAGCAACTGAAATCAAAAGGTAATCAATAGATAACAAACTCCCCCCCTTGTTGCACTGTAAGCTTATTTCTAAAGCAGTTTTTTTTTTTCTTTTTAAAGTTGACGATATTTTCTTACATTGTGTGTGAACTGCAGGGATGAGAACAAAACCAGTTTTGATTTGAGATTTATTTGAGGTTTTTTTCCCTAGTCTTGCAATAAGTGTATATAAAGTCTTCATAACGCATTCCTTAAATGGTTTGTTTCTCCAAGAAACTGAGCCCTCAGGTTCCCATTTTGATGGAAGAACAGTTCGTCAGGAGCCAGAGCACCAAGTTCTATGGAAGAAGGGCCAAGACTTTCCCTCTGGAAGCTCAAGAATCCATTGCTTGTTTATGCAATAATTGCCTCGACATAAAATTCATCTCTCAGCATCCTGTGCTGTCAATATCAAATAGATATTTATAGATTCAGGGTTTTTTAGTAGTTTAGTCAAATTAAAAAGTAAAAGACACTGTTAGATGAAGGCAATGGCATGCATAGTGAAGCACCTTAATACGTATAAACTTGTGCATTTCTAGCTAATCAATTACATGGTGCTTTTGCCTTTTATCTCTGGCTGTTAATGACTGCCATATTAAATAAAGTCTTAAATAGCTTGCTAGGATGCTCCCTGGTCTCTAGAAGGCAGACTGAGTGTCTGCCAGCTCCTTTGCTGTAGCATCTTAAGGTCTTTAACTGTCTGAACAGCTGGATGATTGCACATAGCTCTGGCAGGCAGCCACTCTCCCCTCCAAACCCCAATTAAAGCCGCTGTCGCAGAGCTAAGAAAGCACATGCTGCACTTTTATTTTATGCAACAATCGATGGCAGTCGTTTTTTAAAATGATATAGCACTCTGGTTTTGCATATGGCTCAGCAAACGCCCTTCTGTTTGCGGCTGGCTGAGGATCTGCCAGCGAGCCGCCCCGGCGCTCTTGCCATTTGATATTCCTGCCATCCTCACGCCAATGCTCTTCACTGCAGGCTCCGTGCAGAAATTTCTTCCAGCGACCCGTGTTTGAAATTTCAGCCGCACCGATTGGTTGGGATTGAAAACAGAAGCCACATGGTTATATTTTTTTGTTTCTTGGTAGGAAAAGTACAGCTCTTGGAGGGAGAGGCGTCTTTGGGAGATGATTCAACCAACCCTGTATTAGTGTGGGATGAATCACCCCTGCCTATTGACTACAGAAGGAGCCTGAATGATTGACTAATCTAGGCACTTTTAAATTTCAAACAAAAGTAAGGTGGTTCCCACTCTTAATATATATTTTTGACCGACAGGGATGTACAGCTGTTAATGGACACACTATTACATAACATCCCACTGTAGTAAGTCTAAATATCACTGAACTCATCCAAAATTTTACTAAAAACTCCAAACCAAGCCCTGTCTCTATCAATAGTAATAATAATATTCAAACCACATCTAAATACAGTGAACTGTTAATATTTATATATTCCTTTGCTTTACCTTTATTTTTATAAGCTCTACTTTCTTATCTGTTCTTGACACTGCATGAGTCATATTCTAGCTCAAGTTAACAAAGTTTTATTTAGCAGAAAAATTGCTACAGCCTGCAGTGCTGTTCTCTTTATGTGTATATATATATATATATATATATATATATATGACTGTGCATGTCTTTATGCCCAAATCTCTTCCTTCAGCACCTTGTGTTGGCAAATATGAATATTAAAGGACCTTCATGCTGATAAATCTGAAGTGTCTTTCTTTTGCCTAAGTAGTTAAGCTGACATCCTTCAAAGGAATCTTATTCAAATAAATCAGAGATTAGTTGTTAGAGGATACATCCTCTTTTTTTGAGCAGGTAGAAATGACTACTTAGTCATGCAACTTAAAATCCTTCCCCCTGCCTTTTGCTGGAGCAGGTACATTCCTCTGTGACACACTGCTTCTCGGGTCTGGAAAATCTTCAACTTCACTGCTGTCGAGTAGGGCATGAAAATATAGAAAATATAGAACTTTGGCATTCTGCTGATGCAGTGGGCTGCTCTAACTCAACACGGCCAGCATCAAGCAAGAGGCAGGGGAAGCCCTTGTCTCTGAAATCACCAGTGTGCCCTCTCAGCTGGCTGTCCTGGCCTGAGGGAAGAGAGAGTAGTGGCCATTTTGTGGGAATTCCAGTCTCCCAGGATAACCTAGAATTACCTCCATAAAGTTTTTAAGGGCCCAAGATATTTAAATACATATATCTTACAAAAGAAAGAAAAAATTTTTTTTTTTTTTTTATTATGACTCATTGTATTACAATTTTGGGTTTTTTTTCCTTACAAAGTATTGGAGTAGTAAGTGGTATGCAACAAAACATTTCTGTAAAGCAACCCATCTGTGCCTTGCACTTTATGGGCTAAGAATATGGATATTGTTTCTGCTTTGTAATAATTAATAAGTCTGAGTCATTGAATTCTGCTTTTTGACACCCTGGAGAGATTTCGCTTTGATGGTTTGCTGTACTTGTTCAGGAAAAGTTCCTCTAATGGTTTATAGTGCCAAACTGACCTATATATTGTGTTTATTTTCCTATCTGTCTGGTATGGTACTAACTGACATCGTTTATACTCTTTATAGCCATCTCTGTCTTTGGAGAAAGATACAGTTTCTTGCCTTTGACTTCTTTTTCCCCCCCATTCTTTTATTGAAAAACATTCTCCATGAATAAAGTAATGATTCAGTCTTTCAAGATTAGCTGTAAATCCCTCCTATAACAACACATCTTCCTATAATTAACTCTGTGTCTAAACCTCCCCCTAAAAATGTTTCAAAGGAATTTTCCATGCTTTATGTGTGATGAGTGACCAAAAGTTTAACCAAGTTTATGTCATCTGTTTTTGAGTATTAATATATTATAAGATGCTTAAATAATGACAGTGATGAGCAGAAAAGGAACATGAAAACTATTTTGTGTAAAGTGACTTCAGTGAATCATCTTTTACATTCATAAAACAATTTGAGTTACCAGTAAGGAAGAGGAAAACTCACATTTTTCATTCCATGAGGGACTTTTAGCCTTCAAAAAGTCCATAAATGCTAAAATAGAATGAAAATAAAAACCAAAAACAAACAAAAAAACCCCAGTGTTAGAAGATTCCTATGGTAACAACTGTAAATAAATATTTTATAACATTAAAAAATTTAATTTAACTCATTTTACATTTATTTAATTAGATACATTTCTATTATATTCCATATTATTAGTATGAATAGAAGTATCTGATGACATATAACAAATAAAGGGTCTAATTTATTCCATTAGATGATGACACTAGCAGATTCAGAGAGAGATCAATTTCCATGCCAAAACTCATTTACTTTGTGTCTGTTTAGCATCCATTCTGCTTCTGTTCAGAGCAGCATTTCCCAAACTATTATCCTATTGGACCAAAATGTGCAAGGAAATTCCACAAGAGCAGCATTGAGGATGGATTGCTGTTGCTCTTGCTTTCATTCCCTCTAGGGCCACTGCCACGAGATACAGAAGGGGTAATTCAGAGCTCCAGTCACCAGGTGAAAAGGAGGAGTTGAGAGAAGGAAAGACAGTATGAAAATATCATAGATGTTCTTCCAAACCTCAGGAGAGGGACGCATTTTGGACAAATGTTGAAGAGTGGGTGTGGGATGCTGAGCTGGAATGCTTTCTGTTAACCATCTCTAATTTCATTTCCTACCTCGCATTGTGATCCAGGAAGTCTGTTCTCCAGCATGAGTCATTTTGTCACATTCCAGATCTGAAATGAATAAAGCTATTAACATTTATAGTATGCTGTAGTTCTGCCATATTTTGCAAATGTCTATTCTTTTTTCATCTGTTGTCATTGTCAGGAATAACAGCTGACAGTGTAAGTATATTTGCACATTACCAGTGCAGAGAAAAATAAGAGTAACCTTTAGTCGTTTCATAATAAGAGCTCATTCCAGTTTAAGATTTGTTAAAATGTGATTTAATCAGAGCAGAGGCTCAGAAAGAGTGCTTCATTATGACTGCCGTGGTGAAAATGAGTAGCCTGAGTTAACAGAGCCATTCCATAAAAGTTTATGAGTGATATTGGCTTTATGGGATTGTGGCTGGATCTGAGCATCGGAATCTTAAGTGTTAGTGTGATCCAACTCATGGGAAAGCCTGCTCCAGGAAGGCATTGTGGCTGGTGCAAGAAAAATAGGAACTAAGGGGGCCTAAGATTTCAGAAGAAGTTATCTTAGAAAGATTCCTTCTTAGAAGGGGGAAACTGCATGAAAAGCCAAAACCAAAGGCATTCATTTATGATTAAGCTTTCCAACTAAATTAATGTATAAATACATGTATATTCAATTAGTTAAGTAACAGTAGTAATTAACTTTTAACAATATTATCGTGATGCTATGAATAATATTAGAGAGCTTGGTGCTTTGGAGATATCAGCTGAAGCACACTCCTGTATCTGCATGACAGCTCCTGCCATAAGCCTCCTGCTGCTGCACTAATAAAGCCTCAAAACCAACCAAGCAACCAACCAAAAAACCCCACAGAAAAATAAAAAGAAAAATTGTTAATTGAGCAAAGTACAAATCCTTGTTTGTATCAACAGTTTTGGTTTATAAAAATCCTCATATTTTAGCACTGGAGGCATGCATCTGGCTGCTGGCAAAAATTATTTAGGTTGGCATGTTCATCCCTGTCAACAGTTTCTAATTAATGTTTGAATCTATGTAAAGGTAGATTCCTTAGAGCAGTGACTATTCCTTAACTGGATCCAAATGTCTTCATGCCTTCCAGACAAAAGGGATCATAGACAGTACTTCTGTTTCCATAACAAAAGGTAAACTTGCACAAATGCATTTCCTAGCCCATCAGAATACTCCTTTATGGCAAGCATTAATTTCAAATATGGGGCTGACTCAATATGTATGCCTTGTTTTAAAAATCACATCACAAGAAGGGGAG
Source organism: Motacilla alba alba (assembly GCF_015832195.1). NCBI lineage: Eukaryota > Metazoa > Chordata > Aves > Passeriformes > Motacillidae > Motacilla > Motacilla alba. The sequence goes on from NC_052016.1 coordinate 114,979,523, forward strand.
TTGTTTGATGTGGTCAATTGCTAGTCAGGCCTCTGTTTTTATTCCTGTGTAAGGAAATTGCCTAAACCGTGTGGAACCTGCTTTGGGCCTCATCTCCATAATTTTGACCATAGGAATACCATTTTATCCAGGAGAGTGTGTGCGCCAAGAGAGACTAATGTACTTGCAGGTGACAAAGGTAAAATGTACCTGCTCTACACAAACATTGCACCTGTATTATAGAGATACAAATGGTCCCAGCAAGTGCAAGGCAGCAGCAGAGCATCTGGAGTGCCCCATTGGAAATGCATGTTTCTTAGGACCTGAAAAAGTTAGAACAAGAAAAAAGGAATGTTTGTTGTTTAATGAGTTATCTTATTCACAGGGTGAAAATACCCTTTATTTATGTCAGTATCTTGATATTCTGCTAAGATCAGTACAAAACTTTTCTATACCTGCCACATTTTAGGCAGGTCTTAGATAAACACCAGCATCAATAAATGACTTTTAATGCAATATGTACAGCAGGATGCTCTGCCTGGAATGGGGTAAAAGAACTCAAACAGGGCTGAATTGCAGAGCTACCAGTGGCAGGTGGAGAAGGGGGCATCATGCTGCTTTTGGTGTTGAATAATGCTGAAACCAGCCTGACTCATCAACCCCAAAATTAAACATCCTCATGGTGAGGTGGAGATGTCATTGACTCGGTAATGTATTCAACAAAGGAGCAAACAGGTGACACTACCAATAATTTATCTAAAGCTGCTGAGCTGACACAGCTGGTCTGGAGACATCTGACAGTCAAACACTTTATCCAATAAAAGCTCAGCAACACTTTTCAACGGCAGGGTCTTCCAACACACTCTCCTGTGGACTGGTGCTTTGAGCAAGGATGCCCCTCAAGGTTACTCCTCAAGACTGAGTGAAGGAGACCTGCCCAGTGTCGTTAGTATCTGTAAGTAACATCAATTTCTGCTTTTTTTCCCCTAGCTTTGATATAACTGTCTTAATAAAATTGCTTCAATATTGGTTCATAATGCACTGCCAGTAGTTACACCTGTTATACTGTAAAGTGTGTAGTAAAGAATTCTGATTAAGCTCTGTTAGTCTAATTATTTTCATAATAAATAATTCATGTTTGTGTAAATATAGTTAGTTTTTCACCCATAACCGAGGGACAGAGCTGTATAGAGGCTCAATTACACATTTTTAATCCTTTGGACTCTAACAGTTGACAAAGTCTGGAGCTGAGACTGGATCCAGCTTCCTCTAGACTCTCCTCTGAGGAGCTCAGAAAGCAAGGAGATCTTTTCTGCCCTTCATAACACAGTGGGAGGACTTCCTAAAAAATTTTGTATCTCACATTGTGCCTACAAGAATATGTTAACTAAATTCCTTCCTACAGCTGTGAGTGGGTATTAACTGTACACCCTCCCTCCCTGAGCTTTGTGGAGCCCCTTGCAGTCAGAGAGTTCGGCTGACAGAGGAACTGGTGCTGTTCTGCCACTCCACACCGTGCCTTCAGTCAGTCACAGTGTCCTGAGTGCTGCCAATGGAGCCACAAGCCTCTGACAATGAGGGGATGTGCCTGCTCTCCCTCCTGTGGGCGTCATGCTCAATAACCCCATCATCCAGACCAACAGGGTGGGGTCTTCCCATCTCTGCCAGCTTCTCCTAGCAGGTCTGTCTGCTCCCAGAAGCATGTCATAACCAGCGTGTTATTAAGACAGATTAACTTCTCCCCATCTTTACATTGCTGCTATCAAACTGTAAGCAGTCCTAACTGCTTTATTTCTTAGGCAGTCCTCCGAGGTCTGCTAGACAGAAAACTTCACAAAGTGCAAGGCTAATAAAATGGATTGAATCCCTCCTGGGGATTTTTGTGATCTGTCAAAATTCCGTAAATGCAGATGATGGATGATAAATAAAAACCTGAAAAAGGTTTGCAGAAGGAAAAAGTGGTATATTTATTTAGCAAAGATAGAAATGTTAATGAATTTTGCTGCGTGGAAGCATTATCTACCATGGGTGGTTAGGGCTCAGGCTTGCACAACTAAAAGTGATAAATGAGACCCAGCTACAGAATAATTGTTGGGTTATGAGTGTCCCTAGAATCCTTGCATGGGTTTGACAATTTTAAATCCATCTCAATTTCTTATTAAATAATGTATATACTTGAGAAGGGAGAGAGAGAGAGTAAACCCACACAAAAGTCTTTGAATAGGGCTATTCTGACTTGTTATTTGTGACAATGAACTCCCTGCTTTCATTTAAACTCTGCCATGACTGTTTCATTTAGACACAACTTTCCTTGATCAGTCTAAACCTCAGATTTTCTGTACCTGTAGGGTACACAAACCTTTATAATCTTTAGGTGGAAGTATCCAAGGACTGTTTTCCTTGTAAGACCACAAGTGGATTTTTATTGCTATCACTCCCACCTCCACTGCTACCAATCACTGAGTGGGCTTATCCAAATAGCAGCAAACACCAGCTGGGGTCAACTGGATAGAAAAGGGCAGTTGCAGAGATGTGGTGAGGCTGTGTTAGTTGCTTTATGCCAGTTAGTACTGCAGTCATTGAACATCCATTGGATAGGTCTGCAGAATATTTCTAGACTTTTGAAATCTGATTTTTCTTTAAATGATCCATATATTGGAGGAATCCTAGCTTTTATTTAAAAAAAAAAAAAAAACCTGAAACAATTATCACCTTTCCTAACACTTTCTGACACTTATGAGGCAGTAGTATTTTAGCTTTCATGTGATTTTGAAAAATAAAGTTAAACTGGATCTTTCATCTCATGAGAGAATCTGGTCATTGAAAACAATATTATTTATCTACTTCAAATATAAAGTTGTGGGTTTTTTTTCCGTGCAGCCTGGTCTAGTTTCAAAATAGTGTACCTTTTGATGTACTCCCTTAAAAGTGCTTTTAGTACTGCTAGAGCTGGAGAACCCTCATCCCTGGGGTACTGATCTGGCAGGAAGCATAATGCCTGCTAATGCCACCTGTGAGACTGTGGTTTATCATTTTTATATCTGTTTGACTTAACGTGCTAGAGCAGGAGGAGAATCCAAGTCAAGCCAAAAGACTGCATTACTGGTAAATACGAGCTGGAGAGCCAAGACAGCCTGGATCTCTTTACAAACATTATGCTGTTTCCTGGCTTTGGGATCCGACGGGAGATTCAGAGACGTGGCATGAGCAGAAAGCTTCCTAAGATTTAAATGTATGTGTCTTATCCTGCAGAGAGTGAACTCATTTGCAGTAAATGAAAGCCCACTGGCAGAGAAATGACATTACAGTCTGTTTGCTATGGAGTGCCACCTTGGCAAATAAGGCCCCTCCACAGGACTGTCTCCTCCTAAGCCAACCCCATCACAGAATCCAGGCACTTACTCACTTCTCTCTCCCAGTTACTAATTTTTAAAATTAAGACTTGCATTTTTAGTGACAGCACGTATCCCTTATACGAAGCTTTTTTTTGTACTGACATCTCTAGCTTTAATCCATAATGTGAATAGAGTCAAATTTATTAATTCTTTGTTATTTAACAGCTGTGCTATGGTTCTCAAGCTCCTTCAAGTGAAGCCACATTCATTTGTCAAAACTGGGACTGAGTAAATTAAAATAGAAAATGCAAATAGTAACAGCTGAGACCAGAAAAAAAACCTCAGTCTTTCCTGTGCCCTTCTCATGATGTGCACCATAGTCATGTTTTGTTAAAGTAAAAATCTGCTTCAACTTCACCTTTCTGTCTCCATGACCTAGAGACAATGAGAGTCAGCGTCTTGACATTTCCATATTTAAAATTCTTAGCACATGCTGGAAAGAAACATTTTTTTCTGCCCTGGTTAATGAACAATGGGACAGAAAATCAGAGAGACTGTAAGCATTATGGCTAACAGAAATAAGAGAAATGTATTTTTAAAAATGCTAGGAAAACAGAATTAATTTTCTGTGCATTTTGCGGTTGAATTTTGATCCAGTTTATCCAATCCTCTAAATAAATACGTTGCTTTGGATCATTATCCACTTGGGAGAGTGCCATAAAAATGTACCACTAGTTGACTTACAGAAAGGAAAATATTACAAATTATAAATTGAGCACAGCTGGGCACTATCCTAGTGGGAGCAATTATTTTGGCATTATAAAATGCAGGAGATTACAAACCCTGAAATGAAGAAAAACAATGACCTTTCTTCACCAGAAAAGTCTTGTTCAGTAAGTCTTGCTGAGAGCTGGGTGGTAACACAAATTGATATGTTGCAAACACCATCATTAATGTGAATGACACCTTAGACTTCAGAGAACCAGGTAGTGTTAAAGGTGTTTTGTCCTGTAGGAGATGGGAGCTGAGACTGGGGCTTTGAATGAATATTTTGCTCCAGGCATCACCTTTGTAAGTACAATTTCCTCACCAGACGGCCTCTCACACACCTCTTTTATGCTTTCAATCACAGCCATCAGAGACTGGCAGTGGTGTCAAGGGGGATATATCATGTTAACTCAGAAGTTTATAATCTGGTATCTCCCAATATACATTTAAATGATTTCTCATTTTTAGAAAAAAAAAATTATATTGTGAATATTTTTTCTTCTGTATTTTGTAAATTACTAAGGGGGATGGAAAATAGTGCAATAAGTACTGTTTAGGATTATTTAATGTAACTATTCTAGTTAAACTAGTGTTACTAAAAAAACACCACATCAAAAACCAAGCATGACTGCATACAGCACTGTCATTTCCTGTCTGTAGTGTGTGCTTCCATTTGTTCATAAACGATCTCAGATGTATTCCAGCAAAATGCAGTAGGGATGTGAGTACTTAGGCTATTTGTGTTGCTTCTCATTTTTTCAATAATCTCTACTGTGACATAGCTTGGATAAGAACTGATTCTAAGTGTATTACATAAAAAACTAACAAAGATATCTGGAAACTCTGACAAAAATTCTAGTTAAATTCTGGAGACGAAAATCTTAATCAAGAGGAACTATCACTCTATGGTTCATAGATATGGGAAAATCTCAAATACCTTGAATCTTTAGCAATATTTGGTACACAACTTGCAATCCTCCAAAGACCTGACAGATAACGAATTTGGGCCCTGGCTAATAGTCCAATCCACCTGCTTTTGGGCCCTGGCTAATAATCCAATCCTGTCCTTGCCTGGAAGGCTGAATGCCAAAATACAGTATGCCTGAATGCTCTTTGGATAACAGTCCTTATCAAGTGTCCCGTGTTTGGATACAGGAAATTATTCCAGGCTAGAAATGCACTATAGACCACTCATAGATAAAATCTTTCTACACCCTTACAGGTGCTTGAAGAGTTAGTCACGATGGGGATGGCACTGCTTTGGTGGGGACTGTGTGATTGTGTGTGCAACAATCTAGTGAAATTAGCAAGCAATTAATTGAACGACTAGTTTTACATCCCCTTTTCAAACCAAGTTTCTTTGGAGCAAATGTTCCCATGGCTCAGGGTAGATCTACCTGGCAGTGTTCTGCAAACCCCGTGGTCTGCAGAGTCCAGCAATGAGCCCTGAGATGAAACAGGGAGTGTGCATTGTGCAGAGGATGTGGCTGGAACTGCTGGGAGATTTTAATATTTTAAAATATCAATTCAGTGGTACTGTATGCCCCCTTACAGAGATTTTTGAATGCTGCTGCCACTCAAGTAGATGTTTTAGTAGACATTTTTGGCAACTCTGTGCCTTTAATTACCACTCTCATTTCCAGCCTTTCCTTGTCCTGTCCTACTTAGAGCCAGCTCCCAGGCAGTAGATGGAAGCTGCCAGCAGAAACTGCAAGCAGAGGAGCTAGGGACAAAAGGGATTTCCTGCATTTCATTCTCAAATAAGTAGTAAACTTTAATATAAGAAATAAAGGAAGAAGAAATCACTGAATTCTTTAATGCAGGGCAGAGTATTTGATGCTGAAGGGTGGGAAATCCATTATACAGCATGTCTGGACACTTTCAGCCAGTGAGTTTCTCTGTGCAGGATAGGCTGAAATCTGCGTCCAGAGTCAGAAGCTTTCACATTTTGGGTCTTTCTTTTTTGCCTTGTGTCCCATTAAACAAACCTGTCATAAAAGTGTGTCGTGCTTTAACATCACAATGAACTTCTCTTGCTGAGAGCCTGCTAGCAACAAAGGTTTTTTTTGCTATAGCACTTCCTAAAACATGCAACCCAAATTTACATACAACAACTTAAAGGTATTTCCATTTCCTTCACCCCTGGTAGCTTTGGATCAGGCTGTCACAATTAATTGCTAAACAGCAAGAACAGTTATAAATGTGACCTAATGCATTCAAATCAAATCTGCTGTTATGCCAAACCCCTCAGGCCCCGTGTGGGGCACCAAAAAGGTTTAAAACATCCTGTGGCTAAGCCCCACACAGCCACGTGCTCCCTCATCTCTGGCTGGAAGGGGGAGAAAATAAAAAGCATAAAAGTGAGGAAACTCATGGGGGATTTGGAGGCAAAAGCCACAGACCCAAGAAAAAAAAAGCAGGAAATTCATTCCCACTTCCCATGGGCAGGCAGGGCTCGGCCATGCCCAGGACAGCCTGGCTCCATTGGGTGTGGCGTTGACTTGGGAAGACAAAATCTATCGCTCCAAATGCTTCCTCCTCCTTCTTTCCCTGGGTCAGTGGAGGCCTGGACTCTGTGCTAGAATGCTCAACAGTAACTAAAACATCCTGTTGAGCATTCTAGCACAGAGTCCAGGCCTCCACTGAGCCGGGGGAAGAAGGAGGAGGAAGCATTTGGAGCGATAGATTTTGTCTTCCCAAGTCAACGCCACAACAATCCAAGACAACCCCATAAAAGCTACCGTGAAGAAAATGAACTCTGTCACTGCCAAAACCACCTCAGAGACACAGCCTGAATATTCCCATGAAATGTGTCCTCCCATCTTTTCCTTCAGCAAGCTTCAGTCAGCTCACGGGGGTGCTTATGGAGCAAGGGCAGTGTAGGGCAGCAGGCACTCCTAGAATAGGAAACTGCTCTCACAAATCCTCAAAAAGGACTGCCCCATATCCTTTGGTTGCTTTTCCTTGGAAGAGAGATTATCGGGCTTGTGTTTCCTAGTGTTGGCACACAGGCTGGCAAGGTTAGCATGTGCTGCTGAGCCTTTCCTCTTGCCCCAGGGAGTTGAACTTATTCTGCTTCTGGTGCCAAACGCAGCTGAAGGTGGGGAAGGAAGACTGCTGGGGGAATGGGAACAGGAAGAGAAGAGGGCACAATGGTTTGGACTTGTATTTCCACGTCTCCTGTTCAGGGGGTGAGGTAAAATAACATCTTTGGAGGGGAATAAAAACAAAAACAAAAACAAAAAAACAAAAACAAACAAAAAAAAAACAAAAACAAAAACAAAAAAGGAAGCGGATTCCTCTGTGCTACAGTTGTTTTTGTTTTTGTTTTTTTTTATTTATTTATTCTCACTTTTTCTCCCTCCCTCCCCACAGGAAGGATGAAAGGAGAAAACAGCTGGACCATGCAATTACTTATGTCCTGTCTTTTGGCATGGCAGAGCCACTGCCTTGCTCTCAAAGTAGATTTTGGACTTTATGAGAGCCTTTGGCAATCAGCAGCTCTGTCCCTGAGCCCCAGAGCAAAATCTGCAAATGACTTTCAACTTTGGCTCCTGCAAAATTTTGAAGGTGCCTTTAGTTGTTTGTCCTACACTTTTTCACAGGAATGGGGTAATGTTGTGGAAGGATGAAGGAGGCAAATTATTGAATAGAAAAGGGTGAAAAAAAGATCCAAAACAAGTTCAACCCAGTTCAGAGGCAAGAAAAGGATTTCTAACTTAAGTGTACTGAATCTCTTTGAGCTACTCAGAGAATTTGTTTGGCTCTGCTGACAGACTTCAGAAATATTGGATTATATCCCATGTTTCCTAACAGTGTGATGCCTAACATACACATTATTTCACTCAAGCACACTCAATGCAACTAATTTTAATATTAGCTTTTATGAATGCCACGGTTCTTATTCACGTGTACATCAATGAACTGAAAGAAATTATGACAACAGTGATTACAGGTAAACTAGCTTGTGTGCTCCAGACGACTGGAGGCTCTGGAAGTATATTGAATTTCTCTCTTAATACTGATAAAATTTCTTAAAAAACCTTTTGTTACCTGCCAAAAGATATGATGTTGGTTGGCTGACTGACCAAATGTATTGCAATCTTTATTCTTTTTATTATCTTCCTTCCTTCCTTCCTTCCTTCCTTCCTTCCTTCCTTCCTTCCTTCCTTCCTTCCTTCCTTCCTTCCTTCCTTCCTTCCTTCCTTCCTTCCTTCCTTCCTTCCTTCCTTCCTTCCTTCCCTCCTTCCCTCCTTCCCTCCTTCCTTCCTTCCTCCTTTTTTCCCCCCTTTTCCCTTCCTTCCCTTTTTTCCCTTCCTTCCCTTCTTTCCCTTCCTTCCTTCCCTTCCTTCCCTTTTTTCCCTTCCTTCCTCCCTTCCCTTCTTCTCTGTAAAGTCTGTAAAGAAGAAACTTTGAACAGAAGAATTAAAAAAAAAACCAAAAAAACAAACCAATGATGAACATTATTTTGCTTTTCTTTATAATTCCTGGTTTTACTGCATAGAAGATAGTGCATGCATAGACATACTTTTCTGGGTGACTGCTTCTCTTAGAAAACTCTCCATTGCTGATTAATCCATCCTATTTTCAGTTCTGTGAACCGAAGGTGAATGTGTGGAAGGGACAGAATATGCTTTTTCTTTTTCTGGGTGTGGAGACCAGCTGCAGTGCTGCTTCCTAATAACACACAGAGATCCTCTAAACCACCTGCAGTAACCCAGCAAGCATCAAAAGCAGGGAATTTCCCACTCGTACAGCACTGTGCTGTTTCCAGCAATTCTTTGCACTGGAAAGCTGAGACCAGACGGGGTCTAATGGCACAGCTGGCTTCCCCAGAGCAGGGGAGAGCTGAAATCCCAGCTCTGTGCTGGGTGAAATTGGTCACGCTGGTTCATGCCAGGCAGGGCTGACACAAGGCAGCGCTCCAGGGAGATGTGAGCTGAGGGAAGGGAATCCCTGGAGCTGGACGTGCATCCCAGGGAGCAGCTGTGTGCCTTGCTGGGTTTGTCTGGTGGACAGGTGAGTGTCAGAGGTGATATGATCCCCGTGCAGGCTTCACTGTTTTCTGAGAGGCTTTCAGCACAGCCATGTGTCTGCTTGGAGCTGAGCCATGGTGAGGGGACGTGGAGTTCCTTGAGCCCTCACGGGAGGGGATTAGAGCTGCAGGGGGAGTGTGGGCACACTTCAGTGGGTTAAGTATCAATTTACAATAACATTAGCTGGGCTTTTTTTCATTTTTCAACCCAGGCTACTGAAGGGAGACCAGGAACCAAGCAGAAGGAGCAGTTCAGGGAAGGAAAAAAAAAAAAATAAAGAGGGAGAGGGAGAAAGACATTTGGTTGATAATGATTGTGTGTGGAAATGAGCCTGAATAGTAGGATCCTCAAGTAGCACCTTTTCAATGTTGTCAATGGCAATGAAAATAAGAGCAGAAATGCCAGCAAGGAAAATGAGCAAATGCAAGAAAGAGCTAAGAAGGGAGACAGGCTGAGAGAGCATTTACAGAAAGGGTTTTATTGGTTGGTAAATTCCTTATTTACTGGGCATGGGTGAGTATTACTAATGAAATTGATGACTTGATTTTTTTTTTTAATACTGAATTGAATTGCAATCACCAAGACATTATTACTTTGTGAATAAGCCATATCCCTTTCCCATGAGTTCCACAGAAATCAGCAGGCATCTAAATCAAATAATAAAGAATAGGGATTAAGGGTTTTCACCAGAGTGCTGTTCACATGTCAGTGCCATTTTGATTGGGGTTTTTTAATAAGTTACACTAGGAAAGAGAACCTATTCTAGATGTCACAGGTTTTCTTGTGCTCATACTAATTGGACTACAATTCAAACTGGAGAAACCTGATCACAAAACTCACTGAATATATGCACTTTTCTGTAGGGATGACTTACGTAGGCTCTGCCTTAGAGAAATCAGGCAGATGTGCAGAAGACCTGAAAGATTTATGCAAAATGTCCTGCATATTGAAACTTTTTTATTAAAATAAAAACTGCTGAGGGTATGTAGCAAAGAACAATTGACTAAAATTAAAAATAAATAAAATAAAAAAAAATATTGTCAGTAGAAACCAAGCCAATAACAGGAGAGAGGGAAAGAAAGCATGTGCATTTTCTTGCAGTCCTGAATTAGTCATGTTGAAGTTACCATTACATGAAATCCCTCTAATGGAACCTGCTTATACATCCTCCTGCTTTACCTCATTTCTGTCTCTAGCTGTAAGCTCTCTGGACCTGTTCTGTGTTTGCATTTTGTGTTTGTCCAGAGCTCACAAACTGCAGAAATTCTGAGTGGGGACTCCTAGATGATAGTGCAAAACAGAACGAAAATCATTGGTGATGATAATGAATAATAAACAATGACTACTAATAATAATAAGCTTAAACCTTAGAACAGTTGGTGAAATAACCTGGTTGCGTTTATAAAGTGCAGCAGACCCATTTATTTTAGACATGATTTTCCAGAAGACCATCATCACTGAAGAACAGTAGAGAAGATCAGGTTAGACTACATTACATGAGCAACTCTCCCCATTTGTCATCCCAGAAACTTCCAGGTGAAAAAAACCCCCACCAACCACGACAGAACTTAATGACACAGTTGAAACACCCCTGACATAAACATGGTATGTGTAAACATATACAAATTATTCCCACAGCCATGTCTATTCTCTGCAATCCGTTTTGTGACCAGCTTTCAAGATGTCCTGAGGGTGCTTTACTAAACAGAAACTAGTGCACATGTGGACAGGGGTCCCTTAATTAGCAAGACCTGGAACAGCTAAGCTTATTTAATCAGTGCAGTGTGATGCCAAAGACCTGGCTTTTAAACTGTGCAGAAAGATTACAATCCAGTAACAGCAGAACAGGTAATTTTATAAGGAAAAAGCCCTGTGAAACCCAATATCTGAGACTGTTAAAATGTTATCTGCTGGGAGACAATGAAGCTGTAATCAGGTGGCAGTATCTAAGGAATTAGGGTCTCCAGATCTTTATAGAGTAAATACAGACAGAATCGGCCCTAGTTTGTGTCAGGGACTAAGAAAAAATCAATTTTTCAAGTAAAAGCTATTGTTTATTTTCTGTGTGTCAGGCTTCTGATCCCTGTTAGTGGATAAATGCTTTGGTCAGTAGCACTGGCCTGGGCATCACAGAAACACATTAACAGTAAATAGGACCCTCCAGCTCTCCAATCTGGGCAGCAGGGAAGACTGAGATATATAGTACATACAGACAGACAAAAAATTAAAGAGAGAGAGAGATGGCTGATCCTTCTTATGACTAATGCTTTATGGCTCCTATTTCATTTTTCTACTTGACCTGTGATCTCTCTTTTAAAGTTTCTATCTCTAGACCAAATGAAACCATAATTCAGAAATTATGTGAATGATGGTATCTTAATTTTTGTAACATAAAAACTCACTTATGTGTCTAAAATCAGTTAAAATGAAATTTAAAACTCTATTTAATTTACTGAAATCCTAGAGTATTTTAAAATCCATTTAACTGTCTCACCAGATTCATGTGCACTGTGTATTTACAGTATGCAAATGATCCAGTGAAATATTCTTATAAAGACTCACTTTTCTTCTTTTTAACTAATTTTTGTTACTGGAACTTTCATTTTATTTACCATGATCCATGAATATGCTAATTGTTCTTAAGTTTGAAAACTGATATTGCTGTTTCACTTTTGGGTTTTTTTTTTCCCATGGTGCTGTTGTTGTCTGTTTTCCTGTTCTTTCTTTACTTTCTTCTGAGCACCAGAAAACTAGTCAGACTTCAAAACATGTAGTGAAAATTGGCAGGAAAATAAGAAATTCCAGATCAAAGACTAGCACACTCAAGACTAAATATAGTTCCAAGCAGAGCAGAAGGCATCAAGTTCCAGCATCTCTGCTGATACGGTCACTGCAGTGGAACTGCCCTTCCCAATCGTGTCGTTTCAAAAGACTCATGTTTGATTTTCAAATAAATTTCAGGGTTTTAATTACTGCAGATATTCCTGGCATCTTCTAACATTATCACTAGGGCGTGAACACTTTTATTTCATGCTGTAATCTAGCATAACTCTGCATTGGACTGAGCCATGAGCTGCATGTTTCACTTGCTCTCCAGTCTTTGTTGTAATCATGCAGGCTTGAGCAGGGGCAGACTATCAAAATATTAACTATTCCTACTCTCCTCTTATTTTTGAATGCAGAAGACTCAGAGTTTCTTCTGATTTCTCCTATTTGCATCCCCTTTTTTTGTGTCTCTCTTTTGAGCTGTTCCTTTGGTGAAAAGAGCAGCTCCGTGAGCATCGCATTTTTGTGTGCCTGACTTCCCAAGGATTCTGTGTTGAGAACCTGCTCAGTAGCCCATACTGCTGCTTTTCCATTTGTCACTTTTGACACTAAGCGTGCTCTCTCCTCTACCTGGGCACACATTCTCACAAAGCTTCTCAATCTTAATATAGCAGAGGCTCACGTCTGGTAGGAACTGGCTGATACATCCAGCTCCAAGCTAACAGACAGATAGTTTAAATGTCTTTCTTTGGGAAATACATTAGAAAATACAAATGCACGTTGTCCTCAGGTCTAGATTGCTCTTATTTTCCATGTACCAAAGATAAAAATAGCCAGAATGTACACATACACCCAAAAAAATACGCACATTGCCTTGCCTTGCTTGTGCAGAGCAACCCTGTTTCGTTTTTTACCCCATCACACGGATCCTCCAGATCTGACCACCAGCCAAAGGACCTCCATGAGGAGGAAGCAGCAGGGATTCCCAGCAGCCAGCCAGCCAGCCTGGTTGCTGAGAAATTGATCACTCTTTGGAAAGACAGCGGGCACTCTTAGGTTGGAGCCATGACGTTATTCTTGGAGTAGTTTCCTGAAAGAAGCAGAGACCACAGATGCCTTTCCACTCCTGGCAGTGGCCTGCAAAGTCCACCTCCAGAGCAGTGCTGCAGGAATCCAGCTCCCTGAGAAGCTTGCATTAGTCAACTGCTATGCACATAAAGCTGCATTTCACTCCCGTGCTTATAAGGTTTCCCCCTGCTGTGCTCTGATTGCTTCAGCTTTTTGGCATAACCCAGCACGACCTGCCAGATGGCTCACTCACAAAGGGAATTCTCTTTCAGATAGCTTCTGGAATTTTCCCAATGACAGCCTCTTTTTGTTCTGGATATTTCTGGGCTCTTCAGTTCACCTCCTTTAAATGCAAAAAAAAAAAAAAACCCCGCCGCTAGTGCACATCTTTTCTTCATTTATCCTCTCCCTGCCAAAAATCCAAAAATGCAACATTTTACAGCATTCAGGTTGTATAAGTAAATAGCACAATTGTCTCTTACAGTCAGTCATTAGGAGTTTCTTTTAAAAGGATTACTCACAGCCTCAAAACATTCAAAAAAAATTCAGGTAATTTGCACTGAATTCCATGTAAAGTCATGTACATTAATGTAGTGTTATCTATGTAAAAAATTGGAGGTTGAGAAAATGTTCTTTATCCCTAAATCTGTTTCTTTGGAGATAGTATATCCATTTTTTTTCTAGCAAACTTTAGTAAATACTTTGCCTTCCACACAATGTGGGCCTGCTTTTCCTTAGAAATCATCTCTCTCTCAAGACTCTTTTACATTTGCTTCTCTTTAAAAATTCCCAGTGTTCTTCATGTTTTGTAGATGTTCTTTGGTGATTGAAAAGGGACATCTCAGTTTCTTGTGAAGAGGTTTTTGGGCCACAGGGAATATTAACTTTGTGCACTGCCGTCTATTTGGAAAGCACTTCTCTTACTGTTGTGCAGTTTAGGTTTCAGTCTCAAAATAAGGATTTTGGAAGTTTCTTATATTTTTTTTCTTCTTTCTTATGTAATTTTTTCAGGCAGTTTCTTTGTGCAGATATAAACCACAACTTTATTGTTTATTTTGAAAGCCTTTAGTCTAAAAATTATTTCTCTAGTATTCCCAAGCATTTCTGTTTCTCGGGTTTCCTTTTGAAGTTACACTCCTTTTTTGTGTTGTAGAAACTAAATCAGGCTGGTCATAAACTTTGGAAAAAACCCAAAACAATTTCTTCTGCTGGCTTTTCTGGCCCACAGGATGAAGTTTCCTCTTCTGTTGGAAGACAAATACTGGATTTAGTTTGTGGTTGTGAGAATAAGTAATCTGAATGTGGCAGTCTGATGTTGTGACCACACTGAGCAACATCACAACTAGTAAAGATATTAAGAGAGAATAGTACCTCAAAAATGTCTAAAAGACAGACTTGGAGTCCTCTTCTTCTTTGATAAGCCTGTAAATGTGATGGAGCCATATAAATTCTTGTAAAATTTCTAATTTTTCAAACGATATCTTCCATTTTCTCTTTCAAAATGCTCCTTGGCAATACATCTCATTGATCTTTCATAAAATTCACATTTGATTTTTTTGGTACTTATTCTTTCTAGGAGAGATACATCATTAAATGATTGGTAGATGAGAAAGATTAAAAAGTTAATTAATACTCAGATTAAAGTTCTGCAGATCAACAGCACTGTCTGAATTGTCTCAATTTTAAGAAATAATAATAATTTCTCTCTAATCACATATCTAGCAACAAAGAATTGAAGTGGAAATTGCTCTTTCAGGAAAAGCAGTAGTAATAATGTCTTCCAGTCATAAATGAGGCTTAAGCTCACAAAAGCAAGAGTGAGTTCTTAATCTGTAACTGTTATGGGGCTACTATGAGATTTCCTATAACATTTTTAATATATATTAACTTTTTTTTTTCTTTTTTGCATTATCAAATCATCACTCTACCTAATGGAACTCGCTTTTCCAAAGCAAACATTTATTTCTTATTCTCCTTACTAAAAGGAAAATGAACACCAATCCCCAAACTAAAATTAGGCTTCAGGGATCGCAATCGATGCCTTTGGATATTCCTTTGGAAATGGTTGTTCCCTGTCACCATTTTCCTTGGCTGCCAAGGGCACCAGCAGATGTCACAGCAAAGACTTTTAAATATAGAGTGGTTTCACCTGCATGCTGCACAGTCTGCTGCACCCCTGTTCCAGCTGTTGGGAACTTCAGCTTTCATCCATTGGGCTTGTTTCAAAACCGTGGCAGGAGCACTCTCTGGAGTACCCCACAAGTCCTGCGAGGCTTTCTTTGCTCCAGGGAGTCCACTGAGAACACGAACCTCTTGCTCAAGGAGCCAGAAATGGTGTCAGGGAGTTAAAGATAATATTTTCTCTTTATTGTCTTACAGGTATAGAACTACTTGAAAAGGTCTGACTCATCCCTGGAATGGCATTGAATCACAGAATCAGGGAATATTTTGGGTTAGGAGCAGCTTGGAAGTCCCTCTAGGTCCAGCCCTTCTGCCATGGCCAGGGACAGCTTTCACCAGATCAGGTTGCTCAAAACCCCAGCCAAGCTGTCCTGAGTCCCTCCAAGGATGGGACACTCACTACTTTGGGCAACCAGTTCCAGTATTTCACCACCCTCACAGTCAAGAATTTCTTCCTAAAATTCAATTTAAACTATTCTCTTCTGGTTTAAAGTTATTCCCCCTGTCCTATTGCCACCATCCCTTGTAAAACATCCCTCTCTGTCTCTCTTGTGGCCCTCTTTGGATGCTGGAATGGACTCTAAACTCCCCCAGAGCCTTCTCTTCTCCAGGGCAGCCCCAGCTCTCTAGGCTGTCTCCATAGGTGAAGCATTCCAGCCATCTGATCCTTTTTGTACTCCTCCCCTGGAACCCACTTCAATAAGTCATCCAGACTTTATTGCAATTTTCAGGCTGTATATCAGGAAAACCAACAAATTTTTGATTTAAGCATCTAAGCAATCATAAGACAGAAAAAAAAAAAAAAAGAAACAAAAAACAAAACCTGTCCGCTCAATTCAGAATGTGTTTTTCTTTCTTTGGACTCTTCCATTCAGAATTTTTTTTTATTATTATTTTCCAGAGTAAGTTAGAACAGCTGAGAGCAATAAATATACACAGAAAAAAAAAAAGCACAATTAGGAAAATACTGGGGAGACAGAGTAGCAGAATCATTTATTGCTCTTTGTACCTGGAATGTACATTGTGAAGACATGTTCACCTGCCCATACATACAGCTATTCTTACTGAGCCACAGGCCTTCTAAGCAAATACCCAAATACATATGTTCACAAAAGCAATTTAAATTAGCAGCACTGAGGAAAATACTTCATTCTTCTGTCCGGTTTTAAAATTCTATTTTTCATCTGTACAGCCTTGTGCATTTAAATATAGGAAGAAGGAGAGATAAGATTTGGGGTAGGGGAGGGTTTGAACTGAAAAGGGGCACACAAAAATAATTCTGTCTGTATAAGCCTGGAAAACACATTCACTCCTGATCTAAAGAGACACCAGCGATTAAAATGTGATCCATCACAGAAACACAGAAATAAATTATACATATGGCTGCTCTCAGTGTGAACATCCATATTTACATGCCCAAAAGAACAGTCATCTGCTAACAAGAGTACTTGTCACTTGCCATTAATGCACCCCAAAAGCTTGTACACTCCTCTTGTGAGGAGTGAAGCCTGTCTTTTACCTTTGGGGACTAATGGTGCATGAGCAGGTTCAGCTCAGACTCAGACATGAGCCTGTCCTGCCTGAGCCCCAAGCCAAGCAGGAGCTGGGCGAGCCACTTTCCTGCAGCCCCGAGTTTGAAGCAAGATGTTCTGCTTCTCAAACTTCTCGAGCTGCAGAAGTTAACCTTGACTCAGGCTTGTTTGAAGGATATGCAAGGTGACTCCTGTCCTCAAGAAAGAGGCTGAGGAAGCGCTGTCAGGTTTCCCAGCCTAGACATGATGCCAACACCTCCTCTTTGGATCTGTCTCCCTGAATCTGATTTGACACAAGAGACCTTTTTTAGTTTAGTATGCCAAAGAAAGTGCATTAAATGATGGCATCAGCTTTGCCATATGTCTTTGGTAAGTACTTAGATTATGTTTGTTCTTCTAAATGGCAGTGTGACAGCTCTCAATGGGCATGCTGGGCTAATTCATCAATTGTATCCTCCAGTTAAGTCATAATCAACCAGCAAACTAAAAAAGAATGTCTGGTCATTAATAATCCAGTGTCCAAACTTGATTTTATGCTATTATTCTAGTGTGCCAGATATTCCAGATAATTTCATTTCATTTTCCAGCCCTCTTCTACACTGACATTGCTTTTTCATTTTGCATCACTAGAATGCTTTTCATAAGCAGTAATTTTTTACCTTTATCAATCAAAAGATTAACTATGATCAGATCAATAGCTGCTGCTTAAAGAATTTCATTTGTGATCAGGTTCCAAACAAAAAAGTTCTTTTTAGTCCAAACTTCAGTGCACTCTAGATGTCATTAACTCCATATCAAATGCATTTCTCTCCACAAATTATTGATTACCTTCCACTGTAAATAATAAGAAGCATTTTCTCTGTAATTTGGATATTTCCAAGTGGGTAATTCTCCATTATAGATGCTGCTGTGTCTCGATACAACTGTCCCAAGTTTAGAAGATGTATTTACATGCCCAGTAATAGGAGAGGGTGGTGGTGGTGATGATGTTGGTGTTAGTGTTTGGATTAAACATAAACACCACCAGGAAAAATGCAAAATGAAGTCTTCCACTCTATCCGAGAGTGTGAGCAGTAGAACTCATACCAAAGAGCACTCTAAAAATGACACTATTCCAGTTCTATTTTTACAATATCTCATACATTTTTCACCTGTACAGTCACTAATTAGACAAAATGAAGAAAACTTTTTTGAAAAAATGAATAAATCAGTATTTTTCTATATACTTTATTCAGATAGGACATAGCATAGACTGACTCCTTGCAAAAATTTAAAATTTGTTATTATTGTTCTTAAAAATATATACAAAAGTGTCACTGAAAAAATGAGAGGCTTAGTCATAGCAGGAGCAAGGGCTCACCTTGTAGATCTGGTATTGTACTCTACCTTTCTATTTGAGGCTGTCTAACATTTTTTTTTTAATTGTGCTTTAATGAAAATCTGGAGTTCAGTCTTTAAGGAAAAGTAATGTATTAATCTATTCTGCTTGCAAGCCTTTCTAAAATCTAAATGTGTGTCTCTGTTGAATAGTTGATCTATGAACACAAGATTTTACCAGTTCAGGAGAGAAAAATATCGACTGATCCCCCTGGCCATTGAACTATGTAGCATGTAAATACAAATATTTTGCTCTGGTTAAATCCATCTCAGATCAGTTCCTGGCTTTCCTTTTTTCAATAAACGTAAGCTCCTTTCTCTTCCTATTTAATCTTTTCTTCACCTCACTTAATTGACCTTTTCTGTAAATTGGTCATCTTTCGCAGTATTATTATTCGCAGTATTATTTCAGCATTAATTATTATACCTCTTTCTTCCCACTGTATATCCAGAAAAGAAAACACTGCAGAAGAACTCACTATTAAGACTGGATCAAGGGTTTAGCTTCATTGTTATGTATGAAAAGACAGCACGTGTGTTGCTGAGTGCAGAATAAATTCTCTGATCGTTTGTATGTAAATCCGTTAATTACCTAATGAGGACAAATAATCAAGAACAGCACCAGGCCCCTGCCCATGGAGGCCCTGTGTCAAAGCTGCCCAGGCAGGGGCTGCTGAGCCCCAGGACACCCCAGGCCTGGCAGGATTCCATGCTGCCTCTTCAAAAGAGGGCGCAGGTTTTGCCGGTACTGCCTGGTTTGGATCGCCGCGTTCCTCAGCCTCGGTGGGTGGGTGGGAGCTGCACAAACCCGGATAATCAATAGTTATGTGGGTGAGGAAAAACAAATAACCCAGGAAAGTTTCGAGCAAAGTGTCTCGAGGTATTTACTGCTACACAGTATTGACAAAGACCCACCGGGAAGCTAAATCTGCCAATCAAACTAATTGGATTTAGCAGGAAATGATGGATTGAAGATGTATGAAAATAACCACCAGTGTGACTGAAAAATGAAATGCCAAATAAATTTACAATAGCAGCCGTATCTAGTACATCAGCCTCCTGTCTGCCCAACCTGTGGCAGAGAGAATAAATCATAAATTTTGGGCTCTCCTGCCAAGATAGAAACATTAATCACATTCGGTCTGCAGGTCCTGCTTGAATAAATGTAACTTCTGACATAATTTTTGGCAAAACTTGCAAAATTGTGTATGCCAGAATTAGGTTTGTGACCAATATTCGTTCTTGTCATAGAAAGCATATCACATAAAATTATGTTAAAGTGCTCTGTCAATCAAATAACCCCCTTCTGTAATATCTCACAATTTTTTTCTGCTGCATCTTTACCATGCTGTTGCATATTTTAATGTGTTCAGAGCAAAGGAATATCTTAGTATAATTATGAATCTAATTTTATTATAAAATTTTAATTATAAATTTTAATGTGGCAACCATCACATATTTTTATGTTGAGTTCCTTGCAGAGATTCATTAGAGCAGCCCTAATTATTACGCATTCTTTTCATTTTCATTAGAAATCTGAAATGAGAGGCATAATTGTTTCTTTCAGAGAAAATCTGTTGTTCAACAGGGTTTGAAGACTTAGTCTAAAAAGAGTGCTTTTGGTTCATTCTTTTTGTATCCAGGCCAGTAGGCCCTGATTCCTTAGCAGCAGTTTGGGATCAGTATTGATATCACAAATAATTTTTTCAGACTTTAGAGCACGGCATGCTTTCAGTCTTAAGACTAATCTAGCTTTTGGTTCCTGGATTTTGTTTTGTTTTCTTGGTTTTTTGGGGTATTTTTTGGTTTTTTTTTTTTGTTTGTTTGTTTGTTTGTTTTTTTCCCATCAGTATTCTTTGATTTCCATACAGCACAACAAAGCTTTTAGTGTTTGACTTTATTAACCCAGTGCAAGTAAATGGATCAAGTGAGAATTGCAGATGAATATTTGTTAGCTTTCCATTGAGTTCATATTTCTTTTACTTTTCAAGACCTTCTGTATTCCCCTGCAAAAAAAACTTCCCAAATGGCTGGCAGAACACTAAGCTGTTCACTGAACTGTCACGCCACAAAATGTTTCTGGATGAAAGTGTTCCATCTTACCACAGCAACCTTAAAACTGACTTTCATGGATCTGCTGAGAACTCATGAGGATTTTCAGAAAAAAAAAAATTTAAACTGTGACACACTCATTGGCAACTCAAGGCTGCAGAACATTTCTGTTAGGTTTTTGAAAAGATATTATCCTTGATAATTGAGTCAGGTTGATATTATGCACATATTGTGTTGGAACTCAGAATGTCCCGCAGACATTCTCGGATGTTCCAGACCCAGGTCAAAAGCACCTGAGACCCTGGCATGCAGCCAGAGACCCCTGTGGCTTTGAATCTGACCCATGGAACAGTTTACCAACTTTGCAGGAAGAGCAAGAAGTCACACAAGTTTAGGTATTGCAGTAGAAGTGGTCACGGAGTGAAAGGAAGGATTTTTGAGTGCTGTACAGGGGGGTTTGAGCCTTGTACACAGGGGTCCAAGTTTTGTACATGGGGGTCAGGAGATCTAAGATGGAGGGACTTGGGTGTGCCCTGTCCTCCTTCTTTCTCCTTCCCAGCCTCCATGTCTTTGGTGATGTTGGCACTCACAGATTGGTTTAGAGTAGAAAGTCACCATTCAATATAGATAGTAGGCATTGGGGAAAAAGTATAAACATGTAACACGGAATGTGTGATATAAAAGATGGCAGCAGCCCCTGGGAGGGCAGTGTGCCTTTGTCTGACCTGCTGAACGGGCCACAGCAGCTCAGGAGAAGAATCTTTTAGATAAACAACAATAAACAACCTTGAGACCAGACAACAGAAGACTGCTGAGTCTTTCTTTGAAGGCACGGGTTGGAGGAGGGACTTTTCCATCTCTCGGGGTCACCCCAATCCGGGGCTGGAAACCCCACAATATTGCATCTAAATCATGTATTCTCACAGAAAAACAATTAAGAATCTTGTGTACTATCATGTAGTCAAGGTTAGTGCCACAGGGACGGGTGACAGCAGATGTGTCTGTAACAATGGAGTGTACAGGTGCATACTGCAGCTATTGTGCCATGTGCAGCACACACCTGTGGTGCAATATCCATGTGTGCTGTATCTGCACATACAGCACATTCTGTGTCGGGAGTGAATAACCATGACATGTACAGCATCCACACATGAGTGGGTTGTTTCAGGCGTTGGAATAGGCTGCCCAGAGGAGAGGTGGAACGCCCATCCCTGCAAGTGTGGATATGACTTTGGGGGTATGGTTTAGTGGTGAACACATTGGCGCTGGGTTAATGGTCAGACTTGGTGATCTCAGAGTTCTTTTAAAACTGGAATGATTCTATGTTTTAATATCTACACATGATATTTAGTAATGCACAATACCCATACTGTAGGCACTTACATTCTACTCGAATAACCCTAACTGCTTCCTTCTTTTCCTGAAAGTAGGAACAGATGGAAACAACCAAACAGAATCAAAGCAGGCCAACAATAAACACACCAGCATTAAACCCATACCCATGCCAGGAACAATAAGTAACCCCAGGGTGGATTTTTGTGCTTATATTCAGATTTACAATGCAGCAACTATAAATGGTGGCACAGTGAATGCTACCATATCTTTAGTGAAACACACAGGTTATAACGTGTACATAGTGTTTGAATGTTGTGATTTGTACAGTTGTTATTGATCAGATCACCAACATTATAATGAATTAAATGTTAGAGAACCTGTGAAACACACAGGTTATTACGTGTACATAGTGTTTGAATGTTGTGATTTGTACAGTTGTTATTGATCATATCACCAAAATTATAATGAATTAAATGTTAGAGAACCTGTGAAACACACAGGCTATAAGGTGTACATAGTGTTTGAATGTTGTGATTTGTACAGTTGCTATTGATCATATCACCAAAATTACAATAAATTAAATGTTAGAGAAGGGGAAGACATTCACAGCATTGTTCTTGAATTCAGTTCCTTACTGTACCAATCCTCTGTCACTCTGGTGGCATCAGAATGGTCAGCTGTGATTGCCTGTGTAAGACCTACAGCTCTCCTAATGGATATAAAAGCAACAATAACAGTAGTGAATGCTTCAAGAAAATAATTCTAGTCCATCTCCTAGGCTGTCACCCAAACTACTGTCAGGTCAGCTGCTGCTCTGTAAGGTGGCAGGATAGCCAAACATCAGTGACAGCCAAAAGGGATCAGCTATTCTGGTACTTGTCTCTTCTTCACATGCTTGAAAGAATTTCAGAACATGTTCTACTCCTCTTGAAATGGGTGCATCTAAATTTTCCCTGTCATGTATCAGAATTTTTTTTTTCTTCTACTTGAATGGTCAGATTTTGGACTTGCAATAAGATCAGAGAGACAGTAAACCACAAGCAAATGTGCTTTATATTTAGTGGGACAGATGGTCTCAATTACCATATCTTGTTTCTTGTGCCCTATATTTTCCACTTACCCTGTTAGACCTTTCATATATATCTAATGAGAAAATTGGGCAGATTTAAAATTTTATTTTAAGGATTTTTTTAAAGCCTTGGTTTAATAGATGAATTTAAATTATTTTTCTAGGAAGAAAGCCAATATGAGACAAAGCCATTTTCCCAGAAGAGAAATGGGAAATATTTCTGTGTAACAACTCAGTATGTAACTGTGTTGTGGTTTAACCTCAGCTGGCACCTAAGTCATGTAGCCACTCACTCATCCTCCCCCAGTGGGACGGGAGGGAGAATTTAGAGAGTAAAAGGAGGTGCATGGATTGAAATGAAGACAGGATAGTAGGCAAAAAAAAAAAAAAAAAAAAAAGAAAAAGTCATACATGCCAACAAAACAAAACAAAGAATTCATTTCAGCCACCTCCAGGACAACAGGGCTCCATTATGCATGCTGGTGACTTGGGAAGACAAATGCCATAACTCTGAGTCTTGCCCCTTTCCTTTCTGTCCCCTGAGCTCTGTAAGCTAGTCATGGCCCCACGTGCTCTGGGATATCCAGGAATGCCTGAGGGAGCTGGGGGTGTTTAGCTGGAGAAAAGGAGACTCAAGGGTGACCTTATCACTCTCTACAGCTCCCTGAAAGGTGGCTGTAGTCAGGGGGTTTGATCTCTTTCTCCAGGCAGCACTGACAGAACCAGAGGACACAGTCTCAAGCTGTGTCAAAGGAAAGATAGGTTGGATATTAGGAAGAAGTTTTTCACAGAAAGAGTGATAAAATATTGGAATGGCCTGCCTGGGGATGTGGTGGAGTCACCATCCCTGGATGTGTTTAACAAAAACTGTATGTGGCACTTTGTAGTTGTGATATTTTGTGACAATCCCTTTGCTGGGATTTTCTTCTCCTGAGAAGCTGAAGGGCCTCAGCTTCGAGTGTGAACAATTTGTGATCTGCTGCTGTGGGATGCAGCAGGTGCTTCCTCCATTGCTCAGTGTGGGATGTTTCTGCTTGGTGGCCAATCCAGGAGGCAGCAGCTCTGGGACTCTCTGGAGTCACAGAACTTTGTTATTCATTCCTTTCTATTCCTGTCTCGCCTTCTGATGATTCTTTCTCTCTGTTCTTTGTAGTATAGTTATAGTGTGGTCTTTTTAATGTAATATATATCATAATATAATAAACCACCTTCTGAAATGGAGTCAAGATCTCTCCTTCCCTTCACCAAGTCCTGACTGCCCTGAAGATCACCACATCAGATGGTGACCCCAGAACCATCAGCACTTGGTGCCATGGTTTAGTTGAGGTGTTAGGACATGGGCTGGCATTGATGATCTTGACAGTCTCTTCCAACCCAGTGATTCTGTGATTCTGTGATCCCTTGGCCAGCTAGCAGCAGCTCTCCCAGCCGGGAGCTCTCCCAGCTGCCCGAGCCTGCTCCCTGCTGAGGTGGGGGGAGAAGCAGGTAAAGGCTTTGACTCTCTGAAAGTCAACACCTGAAAGAGCAATGACAAAAATATCTCCATTATCAACACCATTCTCGGCCCAAAACAAAAGCACAGCCCCGTAAAAGCTGTTGTGAAGAAAATTAACTCTCTTGCAACCAAAACCTTTACGTGCTGTTACTGAAGGAAGTTTAGTCTTGGCTTTACCCAGATTTTCCCTCAGTATTCAAATATCTTAGGATTTTGAATGGAATAGAGTCAGTTCCAGGTAAGAAAATTTATTTTCTCTCTAGGCACTTTAAAGTTCCATAGCAATTGAGGAGCTCTAACTGATTGCAGAACAATGGCTGCACTAATGGCTTCAGAAAGGGAAGTTCCAAGCCTGATGTGAGTGTGTGTGTTTGTGTTCTATACAGCACTGTTTTTCCAAAGGCATTTTCACTGAGTCTAGCCCACAAAAAATTACATTAGCATTGCATTTATTGGTATTAGATGGCATGCCATTATTATAAGAGGTCAGAATAATAACACCAGAGCCTGGAAATGATGCTGGTCTGCCCGGGTGGAAATTGAAATCAGTTGAGATTTGCAAGGGACTCTGTGGTATCACAGTTCTGCCTGTTCTAAATCATTTAACATCGGCTCACTTAAGAAAACAAAACATCTTGTACGCTCATTTAAATATTGTGATAAATATGGAATTAGAATTTTCAAAGAACAACGAATGTAAAAGGTGATGTAGTTATGGGAGTCTACTGTGGGACAAGTTTATGCAAAAGTTACAAATAACTGTTTAAAACAAAATCATCGATCAATTTGAAAAACAAATATATTCCTGACTGTGAATTCTTTTTTAGCCTCATTTAGTTTATTTGCTGAAGACTAATGTAATTTCTTGGCTACTACAATTCTTTATTTTAAATGCAGTATGTGTAAAATAACATAAAAACTGTTTGGTTTTGTTTGGTTTTTTTTTTTTTTTTAATAGTGGTAAATTTTGTGGCTTATCACCATTTTTTACTTTTGTGTTTTGGTTTTCAGTCATGAGCAATGATACATCTAGCTTCATCAAAGGGAGCAGATAGTTCTACTTGTTAATTTATCAACAGGAAAAACATACTTGTGGCATGAAAGGGATTGCTCACTGAATAAGGAAGTGTTTCAGAAATCTTTAATTACAGGAACTCACACCAAATCTTCATAAAAATATTTACAAGCTTCTGTTGTTAATAATCACATTTCTGTGGTGCTTGGTTGGTTTTTTGAGTTTTTTCAGTCTCTTCAGAAATTCCCTACATTTTTTCTTATTTATATCATTAGGGTTGAATGCTGCTGTATTTCCCAGTGTGCCAGATGGTTGGAGAAATGAAGATACAATCACCTCTCCTGAAATTTACATAAAAATGAATGTACTGACATCAAATTAAAATCAAAGGGAAAAAAACTCACAATGACCTTGATGAATGCGAAAAAAGGAGAGAGATGAGAAAAAAATCCCAGCAACTGATGTAAGAGGAACTGTTAAAAGTCTCCTACAGTTTTAAGTGTGTCAATTCAAGACTTTTTCTATTTTTATTTACAGTTTTTTGTTGCTTGAGGAGGTGTAGAACAGAGCCTGAGATCCTACTATGCATTTATTCTGTAGACATAACCCTTCAGTTTAAATATTAAGGGAACAGGCATTCTCTTTCTTTTCCTTCAATTTGTTATTAAGCTGTGGTTGTGACCTTCCCCAAATTTATTGTAATGCAGGTTTCACAGAACTTGTCTTCATTTTGAATTAATTGAGTTAGAATGGTTTTGAAGGATGCAAGGTGCCTCCCAGAGATGTGCTCTATTATAGTTTAGTGGCATTCAATATTTAATAGCTTCTGCTTTTCAGAAGTTTTCTTCAGAGGATAAAGATGAGAGTTCAGGGAATCAAACAGAATACAGAAACTCCCAGTTTCAAGCCACACATTCAGAAAAATCTGCTGACTATAATTACCAGCAGTCATTACTGCTGAGAATCTGAGGACTCCTCATGAAATGATCCAAATAGTAACTAAAGGCCAATTCTGAAGGGATACTTATTATTACAGCTGTTATTACATCATTAAACATAAAAGTGTGGCCCATTGTGTACAACTCAAAAATAATTTTTGAGCCTGGAAAACATGCTTTAAACCCAAGTAATTTTTTTATCCTATTCTTTGCATTTTGTTGATGGCCAAGCATAGTGTAGCTAGTCGTGTCTCCAGATTGGCAGTCTGAATTGAGAGGCCCAGGACTCCTTTTGGATCTGATGGGTATCTCCTTGTGGCACCTAAAACCCAAATCTCAACCAGATCTCAGCTTAACTGATGTTTTCCTAAAGAAAAAAATCCCTCCTGTCTTTTTCTTCCCTATTAGAGGAGCTGCAGAGACATAAACTAAAGGTGGCTTGCTAAAGGTTATGTTTCTTTGCCGTGCTGTATTTTGCACATGAATAAAACGAGAAGGCTGCAGTTTCCAGTCAGTCAATGTTTGATGAAATAGCAACCCTTTAAAAAGTTCAGCCGAACAGCTGCAAGCTTTCACTTGAAACATGGCATTTTTGTGCCACCCCGTTGAAAGTTCATGGCAACTTTTGAAGACAGTAAGAAAATTACTGGTAATTTTAAATCCTAGGCTTCATTTGACAGCTCCATGCTTTAGGATTCAACTTTTTTTTTTCTTTTTTTTTTTTTTTTCCCTCTGTAGACAGTACATTCTCTGTGAATTCACTAGTTCTAGACCTGACACTTGTTCACTGCATTGCTCTCCTTCAATTATGTACTTGGCAATTGCTCATGCTCAGCCTTGGAAATGGGAGACATTGTGTGAGTGCAAATAAATGTAAGCCAGGAAATTAAGGTTATCTTTTATGGCTTTTAAAGTACATGTAATAGATTCTTTATCTTCCCACTGGACAGTCAACACCTCATTTGGAGCAAAAACCTCCCCAAAATGCTGCATTTCCCATTTGAAGCATCACTGAAGGAAAGCAGAGATAGGACATAACAGTTACCTCATCAGTGGCTCATCAGCTTTAAATTTGGCTCTCAGAGAGGCCACTATATATATTTCAGAATAATGCCAAATGCCAACAGTGCCAAAGGGAACTATTTTTAATGTACTCATAGTTCTTTTGCCTTCTGTGAGCCTGGTTTATGCCCACAAACATGATACATTTTGATTTTGTTTTGGGTTGGTTTTTTTTTTCTTTTTTCAAATGTAAGGTAGTTAACTACTAAAAATGATTATGTGCTTATAAAATAAATGTCCAATAAACATTTTTTCATATGGAAAAAAACACATAATCTGTAATACTTTTGAGAATTAATAGACATAATATACTAGAGGATTACTTTTTATTATTTCTATTAATATTGTCTTCAATCTCATTAAATCTTCCTTACTTTTTTCCTCAGAAAGCAAAAAGTAAGTACAATAAAATGAACATTAAGAAGCTTCCATGCTAATGGCCATAATACATTCTCATCAACATCTACAGGAACACATCTGCCC
Source organism: Motacilla alba alba (assembly GCF_015832195.1). NCBI lineage: Eukaryota > Metazoa > Chordata > Aves > Passeriformes > Motacillidae > Motacilla > Motacilla alba. The sequence goes on from NC_052016.1 coordinate 115,007,014, forward strand.
AAGTTTGAGATGCTGAACAAAGTTGTTTATGGACTCTTTTTAGGCCGAATGGGAGAAACATTAGAATTTCAGGAGAAGTCTGTCACAAGGATTACCAACCTGATAGCTGACAAGAAGAGTAAATATCACTGAAAAATAAGCAATATGCCTGCAAAATAAGAAAGGGAAATTTCCAAGGCATAATTATGTGGAGTCTTCATTTCACCTTCCTACCCTGCTCACCTGGTGAAATTAGCTCATGGTTTTCCTGTCAGTGATCTCTGGCTGAGACATGAAGGAGCTGGTATTTATTCAACAGCTCAGACAATTGGTGGTTTTAACTAAAAAGGTTTTATTTCCTCTACCTGGTAACAGTTTTCCAGCCCAGCTCAGGGCCCAGGTACTATCATGCACTGGGGTTTTTTCCAGGAACGAGGGCAGATAAGATCCCTTACCAGTCTGCCTGGGAGGTGGGAAGCTTCCACGGGGAAAGGACAGCTGGGAAGGGCAGCATTTTCCCAACAGGCCCTGGAGGATGAGTGTTAGGCAGCAGTGGCAGCTGCGAGGGTCAGAGCTGTAACTACTGACAAGAGTCTTTCTCTCTGCCTAAAGAACCATCAGCTTTCTTTCACCATCAGTGCCTTAGGAACAGAAGGGTAGGGCTGGATTTGCAGATGTTCCTGAGAGCATCCTGTGAAGTCATGCGAAGATAAAGAAATTGTTTTCGCTCTTTTGTATGGGATTTTCTTGGCAGATAAAAGTAGTCCTCAGGTTCAGTGATGTTAAGAGCAGAAAGAGTGATTTAATCAATGGGCATCTGTTAGGGAGGAATGAATCCTAAATATATGGCTGGCGTCACAACTGGAGACCCTCTCGTGAGCCATCAGGGAAGACTTAGAGCCATAGTGCATCTGATAACATTCTGGGAAGGAAAACTGGGATTTTTAGGTGCTCAAACTACAATTTAGGCTGTCATAGTTTTTTTTTCCAGATGAGTGTTAGAACATTAACTTTTTCTTGTTCTTTTTTTTCAACTAATTTTCTTTCTTTAATACACTTTTCCAGACTTTTTCTTTTAAAGACAATTCTTTTCTCAAGGCTTAATTCAGACAGCAATTTGTTTTGCTAGCTTTGGTTAATCAAAAATTAGTAAATGGACATTTCAGAATGAGTAAATAGGCTTCTTACAGGGAGTCCCACAGGTAAGACAAGGAGCACAAGTTAATGCTGGGGAGATTCAGATTAGACACAAGAGGACAGTTTTTCACAATGAGAACAGTCAGCCTTTGGAATAGTCTGCCTAGGGAAGTGGCAAATTCCTCAGTGTTGAACAGTTTTAAGATTCAGCTGTACAAACTGCTGCGTCATCTTGTCTAGACAATGCTTTTGGCAGGAAAGGTTGGAGCAGATGATCCCTGATGTACCTTCCAAGCTGGTCTTTGGTGGCATTTCACCCAAGACTTTCACAGTTCCTTTTCCTCTGATTTTCCTTGCCCATTGGAATCAGTTTACCAGTCTGTTGCTATTTTTCTAGCTAAGCTGCTTGAATACAATTTTACTGAATTATTGAAGGCCAATTTCATTGTTGCCAAATTTATCTTTAAAACAAAAACTGGTTTTGAAAGTTGATTTATTTAATTGACCATGAGTTCTGGACTCCTTTTCCTGCCCAAAGTCTTTGCTCTGTGAAACTTTTTCTTCTGGGAGTTATTTCACAGCGTGTAAGAAGAAAAAAGTTAAGCAGTCAAACTCTATTTGACATGTGAGCTGAAATGCTAAATCCTCTGCTATCAGCTGTAAGCAGTTAGGCTCACAAGTGAGTCAGAAGCAGAGTTAAATGGGATTCCAGCCAGAAAAAATGGAATTACTTATGGAAGTAGTTACTCAGCTAGGTGGTCAAATGCTGGGCCATAATGAAGAGTATAAGTATAAACTACTGACTGCATGAAAAGTTTTCAGAAGAGATTTATGTTTTGTCAAAGGATTTTGTCCATTTTCTTGCCTGGAATGATGTGTATGAGACATCTTTCATAAAAGTAGAAGAGGAAGGATGTGATCTCAGTTTCTTTTGATCATTCTTTAAAGAATACTGAAATACAAATTAGACAGTTTATTACTCTTGAAACTATATGATGCTTATCTGTGTGCTTAAAAAAACAAAGAAAACTGTGTATTACACTTGCAGTACAATCCAGAACAGTGTGAAAACCATGCTGAGAAACATCAACTATCATCCATCATTGAGCTTGCCTGACAAAACTGCATCCCTGACAAAAGTTAGGGCAGCCACACATACAAAAAAAATCCAGATTAACAGCTGGAACATCATTTTTCAGGTCTACCATCACGCTTTTGTTTCCAGATGTACATTTGTTCTGAGACATTCCCAAAGATGTGTCCTTTTACCTTGAGTTAGACCTGTCATCCTGCCTACTTCTGTCTTTTCCCCTCTCTGGTTCAAACTATGACCCTGTTTTCACACTGCTTTGAAATTTTCCCTCATAATTAGTCCTCTCTTCTTCTGCCTCTTAATATAAGACTGTTTTATGTATTAAATTATTTTATGCATTAATTAATGTACTATAAAATTAACTGCTTCTTCTGGCTCTTCATCCCCATTTCCATTACTAAACGTGTGGAACACCTTGCCAGTTTGCTTCTCTGAACCTGCTGCTCTGGATGCTTTGCAAGTCTGCTTGTCAAAACCTAAACTTTGCCCTCCTGCTCCCAATAACATTATTCTCATCATGGCCATTAATTATCTTTTCTGTGTTTCAATATTCTTTTGGCGTGTCCAAATCACCTCTAATTATTTGTTGACATGGAAAATATGATCACACACTCATTTGCTGTTCTCTAGTAGCTGCAATTGTAATTTGATGATATAATTTGTCAGCAGTTTCTCAGAATTTATCATCTCCCTGGTATGTCATGATGCTATCCGTGGTAACCCAAGTTTGCTCTCTTGTCTTCAAGGCAAAAAAAAAAATTATGTACAAGGCACCATTTTTTGGGGGGGGGAACCCATTTACCTTATTTTGATTTCCTTGAAAGACTTGGTCCTTTGAAGGCCTATATTAGAAAGATTCTTCTGAATCCTGAAGAAAATAAGATCCACCTGAGGCTGATTGACAGAGAATCCTGAGTGGCATTACTTTATTTAGTCTGGCTAGCGTGGAGCTGATTTCCTTCACAGTCCCCTGCATGGAGCTGCATTTTAGATTTGTCACCAAAGCTGTGCTGACAACACAGGCGTGTTTTAGCTCACGGTGGAAAGCTCTGGAGCAGTGCCAAAGCCTTCTCCATCTCTTGGGCTGCCCTGCGTGAGAGTGAACCTGGGGCACACGAGAAGCTGGGAGGGGGCACAGCTGAGAGAGAGGATGCCAGGCCCAGAGCATGTGGGGTCACCTCAGAGCTGGGTGCAGGGAAGAGCAGCTTTCCCAAGGGCAGCTTTCCCAAGGGCAGCTTTCCCAAGTGCAGCTTTCCCAGGAGGCTGGCACTGGTCTGTGGGTGGGGGATGCAGACCTTTATATCACTTGGGGTTTGGCTTTGGTTGTTTGTTCATTTGGTTAGAAGGTTTGGTTTGGGTTTTGGTTTTTGTGTTTTTTTCATGTGTGAAATAACAAAAAAAAATTTAAAAATTTGTACTGCTAAAGAGGACAGCGTTATAAAAACATATGGTATAATATATATATTTTATTATATATTATATTATTATATATAATATAATATAATATAATATAATATAATATAATATAATATAATATAATATAATATAATATAATATAATGTAATATAATATAGTATAATATAACATCGTATAATATAGTATAATTTAATATACCATAATATAATATAATATAATAAATATAATAAATATATATTATATAAAATATATAAGGAGTTAAACAAATAGGTTAGGAACGTATATTGAAAGGCATTTCACAACACATTTTCTACTATATCTCAAATCAGCCTTCCTCTTACCTAGCAGACCTTACAAATCTGGATGTTCTCTTTTCTTGTGGATGCACTCCCTGAAAAAAAAAATCCAACTAAACAGCGTTGGTCATTCATCCGGGGGAGGTTTGGTGGGGTGTTGCAATATTCAGCACATGTGATACAGATTTCCTCAGAGATGCCCATCCAAATGACTTATGTTGGAACTCATAGGATGCAAAGCCTTAGGAAAATGTTTTTTGAACAGCAAGACTGTATTTCTCAACACATTTAATTTTAAGACATGGGATTTTCTGTGAGAAGATATTACTAATGGAAAATTCTCAGCAAACTTTTATTCACATCCTTGACTGTGATGACACAGCCAACTTCAAATTTTGATGGAATTAAAATGTTCATTTTTAAGATAAGAAAATAACAGCCTTACTTTAAAATTTAAATTAAGTTCTATTTTTATGATTTTCAATTAAGCTTTACACTCCTATATATCTTTTTTCCTGTGTACATAATATTTTTAGATTATAATTAAGTTCAGGAATAGTCATGTTCACTAATTAAGACCTCTTCATGTTAGGTGACATCACTCATATTACAGAATTGTATGTCAAGTGGAAAATGTTAGCAATTGCTTCGTTACAGAACGCTCGCCTCTGCTGTTGGGGTCAAACAACAAAATTCTGCTGAGTTTTGAGTTTTTATGGACAGAACGCAGCAGCTTTTGTTATGTTCTTGTATCACTTTCTGCCATTTCTCAAGTACAATAAAAGCTAACATAAAATAGAAGAGTGCTTCTTTCTTGTTCTTATTTTACCTCCACAATTCATTGGGGTGCTCTTTGATCAGTTGCTGTGCATTTTACAATAGCAACATCTGGGATTCTTTGATCTTGCCAAATTGTTTGTGTTCTTTATAGCACTTGTAAAAGAAGTAATTAAAAAACAGAAGCAGACCTTAAAACCCTTAAAGAAAAGTTACCCTTGAACAACAAGAGAAGGAACTGTGCCTAGCATCCTACCCTGATAAGGCTGTAAACAAGATTTGTCACCTCTTTTTATGAAAAAAAAATAAATACCCTGCTTTCCTTTTTTATTAATGATGTCAAAGCCAAGTCCAAAAGGCCCTCGGTGGCTTCCTGCTCAGCATCTGGAGAAACTGTGCTTTGAACAGGACCGTGCTCATTCTCATGAGCTAGCAGCCTCAAATCAGAATAGCTGGCCTCTTTGGAGGTCCTGTTTCACCTGGAAAAGGCCAGCCCTGGAAAACCTGGCAGAAGCACCGTGCTGCAACCTTGTGAGCAGCAGAGCAGCAGCTGCTGTCGTGCTGCCTGGGCTCTGAGCTGCAGTGTCAGCAGATTTGTCACTTGTTAGTGCTGGTCATTCCCTGAATTCCTAAGGCACAGAGCAGAGCTCTTCCCATACTGATACCAGGGGCACAATCTGTAGTCAAGGAGAACTTATTGAGTCAGGGACAATACCTCAAATCGTAGAGACGAGGCAGACTCACTTCAAAGCACGCTCCGCGTAGAGGGTATGCATTCATTCACATAACTCACATGTTCTGGAAATTCAGAGGAGTAATTTCTGCCATCACACTTTGACAATCCCCTGTCTGCTCACTGTACGTGCATAACTACCATCCCACTTGTGTTTTCATTTGCTCTGGCCAAACACTGTCTGTTACAGCTTTATTCCTCTTTTCAGCAATGACGGACCTTACAGCTAAGAGGGAAATTGGCAGCAGCTATCAGATCATATAGAAGCCATTTTTTTCTTAACTTAGTAGCAGGAAAAATTTGCTTTTCAATCTCAATTCAGTATTCTGACAGCAGTTTGAAATTCTTGTTCCTCTTAAACAGTTTAATCTTGGCTTGCTCAGCATCTCAGGCAAAAAAAAAAAAAAAAAGTCTTGACTAATATTCCCAAGACTTAGAATAAAAACAAAAATTACATTACAGTCTACAAATTTAAGTTATAGTGCTATTGGAACTGAGAGAAATATTCAAATATTTTAAAAGGATGATACTCATCAGCAGACAAATTTAGGTTGTTTTTTTTTTTAAATAGACGACTTTCAAAGCTTGCATGACTGCAAATTTTAATTATAATAAAACATATGGTACTTTCATCTGATTTAAATGTGTCTCCTGAAACAAAAGTTGTTTTAAATTTAGTACAGTATCAAGGCATGCCTGAGCAATTCCAGTACCATATTTGGGAAAGAAATATGAGAATTATAAAGAAAATCATGGTTACTGTGCATCACCAACATTTAGGTGGTGGTCTGTGACACTAAAAGCTGTCTGAGCATCTAGGAGGCCGCAAAATAAAAAACTATTAATGACTGCAGAGGGCAAAGGAAGCAATGTCTGGAAGCTTGCTGCTGTAAAGCAGAATGTACTAGACTCTGCTGATGATTATTCTACCTCATTATTTCCAGAGGGCCACTGCTAAGATCATTCCTGTATTGCAGCAGGCTTTATGCAAACAGCACAACAGAACAGCTTAAATGGCTTCTCATTTAAACAGATAGCAAAAGCAACAAATGTGACAATGTTGCCAAGTTCACAAAGCAGGCTAGGACAGTGAGCACATCCTCTCTTCCTTGCTTTACAGCTGCCTTATTCTCTCTAGGCACAACATATCATTTTTTAAGCTTTTTTTTTTTTTTTTGGAGTTGGGGCAGGATTTTTGTCTTTTTTTCTTTCTTACTCATTTGTACAACTATGCCATTACAACAATTTTGCTGGAAGAAACATTGTCATTTCCTGATCTTTTGAGTCATAGTAAAAGTTGGCCTATGAGAAGCAATCTCATCTCCACTGACTTTATTCTTCCTTGCTATAAAATGGATGAAATGAAGAAACATCAGTAGCCACGTTTAAATCCAGGACAATATCACTGGCAGTTTTCCATTAAGAAGAGAACAATTTCTGTTCTAGCACATCTCCAGCAAACATAAGCAGATCTTCCTTCAGCCTCAGAGTTGATCCAAGCCAGAGGTCTCCCAACCACAGTGCTTTGAACATTCATTGCACCCCTGCAGATAGCACAAATGCAGTCCTGGCAGAACTGGTAGAAACTTCACCCACCTCTGGGGTTTCCATGTGTTGCCTTTGGCATGTGTGTCACCGTGGAATTAACTGTCCTTCTGCAATGCCTACTCTTGATTCTGTATTAGGATAACCTGCACAGATGAATGCTACAGCAGCAGGACCTGCATTTCCAGCTGGGAATCCAGGAACCTGGCCAAAGGCTCAAATACCTTGACACTGGGCTGTTTTAAAGTGGCCTTCACTGAGTGAGGTGGAGGTATTCCACATAATTTTTGAGACCCCAGAGGAGAAGAGTTTAGACATGGATGGTCAGAGATAACAGGCTTGACCCGGGCAAAGGCAGGGCAGAAACAGCAGCGACTGGGACATGCATCCATCCTTGCCAAAGCCAGCCCTCACACCCTGCAATCTCTCCTTTCCTATGGCACGTAACTGAGAAAAGCAAAAGCGCTGCCATTTCTCCACACAGGGAATGGAAAGCCATTTTCTGGTGAGCTGGGATGGTACGGGTTTCATGTTTGCAAATGAGCCATGAGAATGACACAAGAATGCCATGAAGGAGTTCTGGTTTGCTCCTTTTCACCAGATGTAATAAATACTTCCTATGCAGACAGATTCATTTACGTACAAAAACACAGACACACAATTTCTCTCATTCTTTCAAGTGAGTCCTTTAAAGCACATGTACACAGACTGGCATTAGCAGTCCTTATCATTTATGTTTGGTGCCAGAGCAAATATGAGCAAAGCAACTAGAGCATCAAGTGGTTTTAATAAAACTGTTTGTAAAAGATTATTTCTATTGAAAAGATAATTCAATTTTTTCTTTTCCAACAACACAATTTTTCAGTTCTTGCCAGTTGTGATTTAATTTGGCAGGTTTTTGGTTTTTTTGGTTTTTTTGTTTTTTTTTTTTTTTTTTTTTTTTTTTTTGTTTGAGTGGTTGTTCTGGAGCTTTTTTTGTATTTAATTGGTATTTTTGTATTTTTTTGTATTTATATTTTATTTAGAATCATCAAGATATTAAGAAGGGGTTCTAACAGCATATCTGACTGAGCCGTGCGACCCGGAGAAAATTACAAACCATTTTCATGTTGCAGCATATTTTGGATGTGACAATGTCAAAAGTGTCAGCACATTCTGCTGATGATAATAAGCAAGTGTAATAAAGTTAATGCCTAGGCATGTCCATTGTCCAGAGCCTTGCATCCACTCATTAGAAGCCCTAAAACATTTCTGAAACCTGTAATTCCTGAGCTGCCATGTGCTGAAAAAATAAATTTTTGGTAAAGTAGCAAGCCTGTCTTGCATCATACATGCTCTACTTGAAATTAACTCTACCTTTTCATAAATTTCCCTCATTCATCACTACTTCTTCTCCTGCTGCTAACATTTAGCTCTTCCTAGACCTCTGTTGATCCATCCTAACTTTTTCCAAAATTCTGGCATGGCATCTCAGCAGCCTGCTGTTTTCTTGTTCTTTGAAATCAGCAGTGACAAAAATGAAACCTACTTCAAGAGTGGCAAGAACTGAAAAGTAATTGCTTGTGTACAAAATTAAATTAAATATTATTTTTCATTTCAGAAGTTTAATTTCATGCTGCTTGCTGCCATCTTTTTCCCCACTGACGAATGACTACAGATGTTTTTTTTTTTCACTAGTCAGCTACCTTTAATTTTAGATAGGTGCTGATTGCTTGAAAGGGGAGCTAATGAAAAACTGAAACTCAAGCATGACATAATAGTTGATAACACTAACTGAAAGTCTCTTCATAGTCAGTGCAGCTCATGTGTGCAATCAGACTGTAGCAGTCCATAGTAACTCAGTTTGTCTTTCTCGAGACCCAAACAATATATGATGGCAAAGCACATTCGTTATCAATCAAGGGTGGAGAAATAAAGGCTGAGGCACAGGAAGCCAGGTTTCTGAGTCATGTCAGGAAGACAATTTAATTAAGAACGGAGCATAAATTAGGACCAAGGCACCTAAAGATGAAAATTCTGCTCAGGCTGAGAGCAGCAGAGTGATGTTTCCTGCTAGACTTTATACGCTCTTCTCCCTTGGTGGCTGCTCTCATTATTGGAGTACAGATGGTGAAAACACATACTGTTCAAATTTACTATGCTCATTCGCAAGGAGGTTAGTTAAGAAAATAGTGTTACTCTAAGCATTATAGCTCCATTTATGCTCTTTTTATTTTTTTTTTTTCACTTTTCAACACTAAAATAAATAAACCTGCATATGCAGTTACCAAAATGTTCCGTGTGCTTTCCAGTGATGGAAAGTACGTGATGGCTGGTTTGCAGACGCTGCAGTCCATTACAGAACAAGATAATTAAAATTACAAACTTTAAAAACACATGTAATTTCCTCAATGATGCCTAATGCCCTCTCCTGAGTCGTTACAGTAATTGTGTAAATATGTTATTATAGAGTTATGAGATGTAATCTTTACTCGATCATCTCAAATTACTCTTCACCAAGTCAGGTTTGCTGTCGCAAGGTTTGCTTACTGAAATGCTTGGTCACTCACTGATTTCACAGATTATAAAAGCTACTAGACATTTGTGGTCCAAGTTAACAGTAAATGTGCAATATCTTTTTATTAATCATTTAGGAGATGGAAAAGTGCTCTGTTAATAAATATTGCAGATACTGTTAAACCATAGACATAAAAAGACAACCTGAAGTAGTAAAACACAGCTATATCTTACTTTTGTACATGAAACCAGTAAAGCAATTGGACACAAAGTGAAACCACAGCCCATAATAACAATGACCAAAGGAGCTGAAACCAGGGTTTTCAGGGTTTTCAGGGTTTTCAGTTTGCACTTAGCATACCAAGGACAGATATTCTTATGTGCTTGTCATCACCAGAAAGCACTATTTGTATTTTGATAGAAACTAAAAAATAATTGAAGGCACACGAATTTGAATTCCTCTTTATAATAATCTCTTGGTAACTCTGTATTTTACTGGGTAGCAGCCAAATTTTCAACCCACATTACCTGTGCTGAACTTTTTGCCTCATTCCCTCCCTGGTTTGTGGGGTTGTCTGTATGCATGCACATTCACATGTCCAAGTCCCTTTCTGCTTCTACCCATGCCTCAATTTCATCTCCTGTAAACTGATAAGCTATTAATTGGAAAGTGTTCACTTAATTTTTATTTCAATTATAGTCTTTCTATTTCTACACAAAATACTGGCAGATGTTTGGCACCAACTCAGCTTTTTCCTTTTCCTTCAGAATTTTCACAATTTTTCCTCCTAAAATGGAATAAGGTGATGAGACTTTTTACCAGAAATCACCTACTCTTCTTTATATTTGTTCCTATCACACAATGTCTGATTTACATATCTGCTGTCTTATTTTTTTGCAGTGTTTTACAATTTATGAATACTTTGTAGAGGCTTGCTGATTCTGAAATGATAAATGTTCAAAAGACACAGGTAATAGGGCCTGATTTCTCATTCAGCCCCATCAGTCAACCCTTGCTGTCAGTGTAAGAACACTGAAATCCAGTCCTGGCACAACGCTGACAGGTTGCAGAGACCTAAATTTCACATCTCATGCTGAAGGAGGATCAGTTTAGCTGGTCCATTCTTTGTGCAGACAGCCTCCAAACACAAGGGTGGCTGGTCCATCTAGTACACTGCTGTGCCCCAGCAGTGGGAAGGAAGAGCAGCTGGTCCAGGGGAGGCACAGACCAGGGTAAACTTGTGCCACACTTTTATAGTGAACGTTTCCAGCCTGCAGCTCAGAGACAAGCCAGCTGTGGTTCTTTGTGCTGATGGACACCTCGCTTCTGAGAATTTTTTCAAAGGTTCCCTTAGAATGCAAATCTTTCTGAGGTGCAAAATGTCCTGCAAAAGTCGTTCCACAGTTTGCCTATGCATAGCCTGGGCACTTCTTTTGTCCTTAGTAGGCATGCAACGTGATTGAGTTTGATTTTCCAGTTTCAGCAGTATAAAACCAGTTTGCAACATACAGCAATGGTATAGCTGCCTTTCTCCTAGCCAGCCGTGTTTCATGAGTCTCCTTCATAGCCCCTAAAAATAATAATTCTCCAAATTGCAATAGAATTCTGATTCACCTGGGCTACATGGCAAACTAGCTCAGTATTGGCAAATGTGTGCAAATCAGCCAATTCCAGCAGAAGTGCTGACTCACAGACACTGCACATCATATCATGTCACCAGTATCAGCATCATACTTTTCATTGCTTCCCACATCCTCCTGTAATGGGCACTCTCTTCACTTGGAAAAGCAAGAAAGATGAGCTGCTAATTTATATTTTCAACTCTTAGCACAGCTTATGGAAAACTCCACAGATTCACCTTCAGATCACCATGCTTTGTAGACAGACTTTAGCTTTATCACCCAAATAACCCCGAAGACTGGTGGCTCTGATAAATTGAAGATTTGCTCTGTATTATCTGTGACTTGTGTCCTTCCTTTCTCAGTCTCATGTGCAGCAGCTGAGAGAAAAGAGATCACTGAAGCCCTTTAATTACAGAGCCGGAACTGCCCTGCTTTCATGCTCCCAAAATAGCAAAGCTTACATAAAAACATTAGCAGCACGAAAATGCAGAATATTGGGAACAGCTAGCACGACAAAGATTCAGTAAAGGTAAACAAAAACTACATTTAGACAACTTTTGATGCAGGCAACTCTGTAGTTAACAAGAGAAACAATCCCTCTCTTCATGGTAATGTTTCCCCCAAATCAAGCCTTCTGGGAACAAGCCACCCTCTTTAAAACCATGGATTATTGTTCCTTGCATTGTACTAGTGCTGCTCATTGTGCCAGAATAAAACATAGCTCCCATGGAAACCCAGAGCATCACAAGTCTTTGCTAAGTCACACCTCAGCAATGACAGACTTAAAAGAACCCGAGCGACAACAGCAACTGCAAAGCCTTAAGCAAAAGTATCTTCTTTTATTTTTCCTCTCAGGTTAAAGTAACTTAAATCCTCACATGGTTCAGTGTAGTACAAGATGACATCAAACTAATGGAAATCAGGTAGTTCCTTAATGTAGTGTCACTGAGCAGAAGTCGAAATAAATAAAAGTTGGGTACATTTTTTATAAAATGAATACGTACTAGATGATTTTTTTTTCCTTCTAATCTGTGCTAAACTAACAAAATTTAACTGTGGCGTATTTGAAGAGTAGATCAAAACAGAAAACTTAGGAGTAGAGGCTCTTTACCCCGGTGATTAACTTCTGAGCATCTGCCCTGGCATAGTGCTAGTAGGGACTACTCTGCTGTAGTCATTACCATTGTAAAAGAACAAGTGGAGCTCCTGGACATTGTGGTAATTAGAAATCCTATGGCACTTATTAAAAGTGTAAGAGCATTACCATCAGAGCTCTGTTCAAATTCCCATTTTGGTGATTATCGTTAGCTCAGTTTTGACCTTTCCCTGTTTCAGCTGGCTGTCAAGTTTCCCATTTAACCTCCTAAAGACCGGCAAGTTCATTCCTGCTGCCACCCTGTCGCCGGTCGGGTGCTGCATGCAGAAACGTGCAAAAAATGCTGCATTTTTTAGTGGGAAGGTTGGGTCAGCATTTTCAGTCTTCACATGTTGGCAGCTGGCTTTGGGATTCTGATCTGAAAAGGTGCTGTTTAACACTGGGAACCTGGCTGCTGCTCCCTGTCCCTGCAGCAGAGCAGTGCAGCTCCTGCTGTCCCTGCGTGCAGCTGCACAGGGGCAGGCAGTGCTCAGCCATTCCCCGTGCCCAGAGCTGTGTCTCAGAGCTGCCATCTGATCCCAGACACATCCACGGCAGCTGACTCCCTGTGTGCTGTCCCCATCAGTGGTGTGGCATCGCCCTGACGCTGCCACAGCGCTGGATCCGCCATGGGTGTGTTTAGTGGTATCAGTTACATCTTACAGGCACGAGGAAAACATCCCAGACATCCCAGCAGATTTGATCCCTTCACCAGCTGAATGGAGATAAGCCCCAGCCCCTTGCTGGGCACTGAGTGCAGCTGGCAGTGACTGTCACTCTCTGGTCAGAGCATGAGGAGTCTGGAATTGACTTGTACAAGTGACCACGGGCTGCTAAAGGTGGGAGCAGAATTACAATTCAAAGGAGTCAGATCACAACGAAAATTTACTGGTGATGTTTCACATGTAAACACACAAACCCCATAACACACAGTCTCTGAGATATCATCATTCTCAATATTAAAAATGCACCTAGCTGCATTTTCAGGTTTTGGGTATTGCAGACTTCTGCCACCGTCTCAAGAAGAGTTTCGGTATTCTGTTGAAATGGAAGAACCTGAAGGCACTTTCCCTCATTTAGAGAACTGCAATATTGAGTGCACTGCCAGGGGAGAGCCTTCAAGTTGCTGCATCTCCACTTCAAGATGAGAGAGCCAAAGTACATCTGACTCATTGCAGATGATGAGGAAAAAACCTTTGTGCTGTATCTCAGTTTCTTCACAGAGAGGCATCTGGTTCAGAGAATCAGTTAAAAGTTGAGGCTTATACAGTGAGAAAACAATTCTGTTCTCCCCCCAAGGGAGCAAGAAGCTCATCTGTCTTTTCTTCCAAGATGCTGTTGTTTTTTCAAGGAGCCTCCTTCATTCTCCAGCATCTGGTCTGTTCCTGGCTGTGGAAGAGATTTCCTGGGATTTACATGGAAGCAGGCAGCTCTGTATGGTTAAGTCCAAACACATATGATATTCCGTCCACATTTCTCCACAAGCTGCCTCTCTGCTTTTCATTCTCAGATTATTAAATATTATTCCAGACCAAACAAGAAAATATCAAAGGTGTGAAAGACACAAAAGCTAATTAAAGAGCTAAAACAACATTAGCTTGATTCTGTATGGGTTATCTTTGAGACCACCATCCAATATGATCCTTGTAATATAAGGATCATATTGGATGATGGTCTCAAAGATATATAAACCTCTTGTGAAGGTTTTACTGAAAGGAATAATTCTAGATGTCTTAATGTGTTTTTATTTATACATTTTTTTTTCTGTAAGAAATGCTTTATCAAATGAGTAATTAGGTTTCATGGAGAAAAAAGTGGATGAACTGTAGTAGTCTGTAATACAAAAGAGAAAAGTTCTTCTATCTCACATGCACCCTGTGCCTCAGGCAAACTGTGAGCACCCTCTGTTCAGCTTACCTGGCAGGTACAATTCCTCTTCTGACCAGCCCTCACACCAACAAGCAACCTGGCCACAGGCAGAGAACCCTTCAAGTGTATTTTTGTGACAGAAATATGGTCCCATTTAAGGAGCAACAGGAACATGTGGCCTCCCTGAATGACGGCTGGGGAAGGTGCACACAGAACCTGTCTGTCTGATCAGAGCCTGAGCCTGAGTGATGCTTTTGAGGCACCAACAGGACCTGTGAGAGGGCTGCCTGGGCCAGGGCAGGAGCCAGCTTCATAGGACAGAATCGTTCAGCTTGGAAAACATCCTCGAGTTCAAACTTTAAACATGTCCCTCTGGGCCACATCTATCATCTCAAATACCTCCAGGGACAGTGATTCCACCCTTTCCCTGGGCAGACTGTTCCAATGTTTGACAGCCCTTCCAGTGAAGAAATGTCTCCAGTCATCAAATCTAACCCTCCCCCGGCACAACTTGAGGCTATGTGATTTTCTTATCACTTGTTCCCAGGGGGAAGAGACTGCCCCCCACCTTGCCACAGCCTCTTTACAAGCAGCAAGAGAGAGCTGCAAGGTCCCCTCTGAGCCTCTTTTTCCCTGGAGGCCAAACACCCCCAGCTCCCTCAGCTGCTCCTCATCAGTTCTGTGCTCCTGTCCCTTCCCCAGCTCTGCTGCCCTTCTCTGGACCCTCTGCAGCCCCTCAGTGCCTTTCCTGTAGTGAGAGGCCCAAAACTGGAGCCAGGATTTGAGCTGCCGGGGGATGATCACTGGTCCTGATGGCCACGCTGCTGCTGATAGGGCCAGGATGCCCCTGGCCCTGGCACCTGGGTCCTGTCAGCTCATGTTCAAAGAGCCTGGATACTGGAGAATATTTAAATTTCATTCAGATGACCCAGAGATATAAGACCTGTGCTCCTCCCATCATTTGGTGACTATTTTAACTGGGGTATTGCAGGATAAAGGGGAGAGCATTGTTACTGATCAGTTTGGAAGTAGCATTGAAGATTGGAGCCTGCATGATATAAACAAAAAATATTTTTCAGCAAATGCAGCATGGCTTCTAAACCTCAGTGAAGGTCCTGTGTCACACAGTACAGTACCAGCCCTCTGTGGAACCGTGCACCAGCAAGGCAAGGAGGATGGAATTTATCCTTTTCTTGTCTGGATGGTATTTGGTTTTAAGCAGTTACACTGTGCACAGCTCTGGCTGCACTCCGTACCCCACAGCACTGGGGGATGAATGTCAGGGATATATGAGCTACATCCTATCCTTAATTTCCATTATTTTCTTTAACTGAAGAATAATGAGGCTAACTTGTTTTGGGAACAGCAATTTAGCTGAATTATGTGTATTTATAGAATTAGCTATTATATTTTTTAAACACAGACACCTGTAGATGCATTAGTGAGTGAAGATTAAGTATATAAAGGAATAATCTATTTTACAACACTGCACCTCTCTGCAGTATACTTTTGGATACTGCTTTGGTAATTAAAAACTTTATGAGCAGTTCATTGCAGGATAGTAAAAATGTGTTAAAATCCATTAGCACAGATTGAATATATTCATGAAATGCTTCTTTGGTACAATAATGAAATTCAATTTATTTTTCCCCCTCCTTTTAGTAAGAAATTATTCCATTGGAAAGGCAGAACAGATAGAGCAAATTGTGAATAAAATGCAGTATAAATAAAAACAGTTATTTTAGACCAAGTCATGCAAGATTTTTATGTATGCAGCAACTTTTATCTAATAAAAAAGTCTGTGCCATTCTCAACTCTTAGGGAAAAATCCCAGCAACATAGCAGATGAGAGCATGATAAACTTGCACTCCCACAGAAGTTACTGGGAAGCAGCTATTGTGAATCCTACTACTACTAAAAAATTGCCATGTTGGGAAATAAGGAATCCACACAATAGAATTCGATGACTTCTTTTTATGCCGTTCATTTCTTTCATTGCTGATTTCATGTGCATTTCATAAGCCTGCTGCTTTTTCTCCTGCCGATGAACAGGCCAGAACAGACAGATAAAAAAGTGCTCCTGGGGGAGCGATTCCAAAAGTAAAAGATGGTGGTTCCCAGCAGCAGCACAGAAATGCACACTTAGAAAGGAGAGAGGGGCACTGTAATGCAGACATTGTCATTTGCACTCCGGAAAATTTCCTCAGATTTTAATAAATTGCCACAGTCCTTTTGGAATCAGTGTCAATTGCTGCATACATCAGTACCAAAAGATAGACAAAAATTAAGCCATGAAAGCCAATTACAAAATTCTAAATGTCAGTGCTTTGATCACATGTGTAGAATTTATGCTGACAAATTCTTTTGTACATCTTTCCCAGTAATCTGTAATGGCATATTTGTTTTTCATTATATGTTACATACCCATGAATATGAAAATTAGAAGCTCAAAGGTCAACTAATATATCATGGCAATTTGGTATTAGATATTTGGCAACAAATGAGCACATACCAACACTACTATAAATTGATGTTATTATTAAGGTCAAGTCTAATTGATATGAAATCCAGGTGTAAAAAGAAATAGTTGCCTTCCCCTCTACTGAGGGTGTAGCTAGCTGTTCCTTTTAAATAGCACTAATAAACAATGTAATTTTTTTTCTTCCTAGACTCCTCTCTGTCTGCAAATCAGTTTTGAGGGATTCCACAGCTTTACAATGATTTGTGTAATATTGAATTAGTGTGTGTAGCCTTACTCCCCGGTGTTTCTGAAGGGTTTCTTCTCTCCCAGTCTGATTCCTAGCAGGTCCTCTGTGTCTGGATTAATTTTGTGCTGTCTGGCAGAGCTGCTGGATCAGTCCCTCTGCAGACAATACACAAAGTTACATCTGTAAAGTGTGGCTAAACCTGCGTGGGGATTTGCTACCTCAGGTCTAGATGTCCTGTGTCTTTCTTTCAGTGATGTATAATTTATTGCCTGGCAGCATTCAGCATTCACAGCTCTTATTTACTCATGGTTTGTACCTGATTCCTGGTGAAGTCATGCCATGTGCTTATTATAGAGGAAAAAAAAACAAACTTTAAAATAGGGTTGGAAGCGGAGGATAAAATGTTATTATTGTATCTAGAAGTGACCCCTCTTGTGGATAAGGTTAATTTTTTGTGTATGTTTATGTGTACTGGTATTTTCCAGTCCCAGCTGTTGGAAGGTGAGAGCCACCTCCAGTTTTGGGAGCTCAGCTGGGGCTGTCCTGAGAAGGGATGATCCCAGAGGGGTTCAGCCCACAAGCCCCACATCACTGCCATGAGCCTCCTCTTTGCTTCAGATGACAGGAACTGTCCCCCATTTCCTTATCCTGCCCCTGCACTGGCCAGGTCTTGGTTGGAATATTGTCTGTGCAGGGACCCCCGGGGCAGGCAGGAATGCTGCATCTGACTCCATGCTCCCAGAAGGCTAATTTATTACTTTATAGTACTATATTATATTAAAGAATACTATACTAAACTATAATAGGAATACAGAAAGGATACTTACTAAATGATAAAAAGACAATAATGAAAACTCGGGACTCTTTCCAGAGTTGGCCCTGATTGGCCAAAGAGTCAAAACAACCCAACCCATAATGCAATGAAACAACCACCTGTGGGTAAACAACCTCCAAACACATTCCAGACGAGCACAGCACAGGAGAAGCAAATGAGATAAGAACTGTTTTCCTGTTCTCTGAGGCTCCTCAGCTTCCCAGGAGAAAAATCCTGGGCGAAGGGATTTTTTCAGAGAGTGTGAATGCCACATGTGAGCATTAACAGACCAGGTACTTGTGCACATTCTACAGAAGAAAGTTTGCCATCTCCTTGGAGCAAAAGACAGACTGGAGCAACCTAAAATTCCAGCGCATTAGAGGAGTCTCTGAAAGAGTGCAGACATTAAAGAGAAAGAAGATTTAAAGCCAGGGGTTCCCAGGTGCTCGCTGCTGTTTGGTCGATATCTGCAGATTAACATGGGTAAGAATTGTTAACAAGATGAACACTTTGGGGAAATTCCCACAAGTGATAGAGCTGCATTAATAATCATAAGGAAACAGTTGTGCACAGGAACATGGAATTAATTTTCATTTTAGGCTGCAGAACAGAGTGTGGCTATGTGCTACACAGCTATTTCTGTTCGTTGCTGTTCTGTTCCTGGTTAGCAGCTTGGAGAATAACCCGGGAGACAGAACATACCGCTTTTCACATTTCAGCACAACTCAGAAAACTCTCTTGTATCAATTTGTACAATGCATTCTCCACATAATGAAATGCCATATATTAAGCAAATGCTAATTTAAAGAAGGAAAAAAAAAAGCTCATTTCTTCCCTGTATTACATCTTCATCAAAGTCAAGCAATTGCATAGAAAAAAAATAGGGTTGAACATAAACTTGAAGTGCTTACAGACACATCTTCTGTCTCAAAAGCAAATATTAAATTAAACCAATTTACTTTTCTAAAAGAAATAAACAGTAGATGTTATATTTCCTAGTCTAATACATATGAAGCCAAAAGTAAGATGCCCCTGGGATTTGTTTCAAGAGACACAAAACTTTATTTGTTGCCTAAAACAGAAGAAATATGTAAATTACTTTTTACTTTGGATAAAATCATACCTAGTGCCAATTTAAAGGCAGAATTAGCCCACTGAATTCTGAATTCTCAGCAGGAATACTGAGATAGAACAGATAAAATTAAATTTGCTGTGAGAGAGCTGTCAAAAGTGAACAGTGCTGTGCAGCACTGTGACTTAGCTTTTCATTATTAAAAAATGTATTCTAGATCTCCCTTTTTTGGGATAGCAGAGTAGCAGACTATCCATGAATCAATACTTTTTTATTCATGAGAATGTGCTGAATACACAGGCCAAACAATTAATCAGTTCCTTTAATTCATTGGGTTAATTCTTTGCTATTAGCATTTTTTTGGTTGCCCAAAGGTTTTTTCTTTATTTATTTTTCTTTCTTTTTTTTTTTTTTTTTTTGTGGATGATGTATTTGTCAAAGAGATAACTCATGCAGTACTAGTAAGAGCCACTGGTGGCTAAACATCAGACTAAAACTGAATTTAGAAAGAGTACATCTTGGTTTTTAGCCTGCTGACAGAGAACATTGGGAATGTGTGGAATAGTTTTAAAGGTTTTGAAAGGTAACCAAGGAGAAAAGCTAATCTACTTTTTTGTAATTTTAAATTTGCCCTTATAAAATTCTTATGGATTCAAAAATTTTGTTTATTTTTCTAAGGAAAGAAAACCTCTGGTCAAACATATTACAACCTAATATATAATCAACAAAATTTTAATATGTTACTTAATTCACAGAAATATTGAAAATATGATTATATGTTTAATTCATTTTGCTAGTTTAATTTTGCCTCACTAATAGCTACATCATACTTTAATTTGTCTTAGCATTTACTAGAAAATACTTCTTTCCTGCCTGTTATGCTTAGAATACATTTTCAAGATATTCTACTTTCTTCAAATGAAAATTGCTTCTTTTAAAAGGCCTTTCCCTTTGCATTGTGTCTGACCCTGATGCCTACCATAATTTCCCTGCAAAAGCTGATAACTTTTATTTGTTCCTTTACAGAAGCAGTCACTCATGGGGATAATGGCAATGAAAGGTGCCGTAGCAAGTCACTGTCATTAAACATTCCAAAAGGTTTTCATTAAAAATATGCTTATTGCATTGCTTGAACAAAAGGAAAGCATGCAAAGATCAGTAAAACACTATAGTTAATTTACCAATGGAAAATATGATATGCAAGAGTGAGTTTCACAGTGGTAACCTAACTCTTACCCCGCACTTTCTTCCAAGGTTTCAACAATAATTAATTAAAGATGCCTAAAGAAATTAGCATTGCTAGGAATGGATGCAAATTTTACAAACTACCAGTCACTGGATTTCTACACTTGGGCATTTTTCCTGGTAGGACCATTGTAAGCTGGCTCAGAAAGTGTTAATTTAGTAACATTTTTATGTGGAAGATAAACTATCACTTCTTTTGAAAGAATCCATAAATTATGAGAATACAACCCTCAATATCTAAGGAAAACATGCAACGCCACAGATGTAAACCACTGCTCAGTATGTTTTCCTGTCATATAATCCACAAAGTTTTACCCTAACCAAGGACAAAAGAAAAAGGACAGGATGAATAAAAGGGAAGGTGTGAAGCACTGTAGGAATAGGTCCTGGCTCTGTAACACATCTACAGACAGAACTCAATTGAATAGGACCTTCAGGAAATCTCTTACTGGTTTTGATAACCAAGCTGCATGGGACTAATATCTTCAAGTAAAATTTTAGATATGGAAATAGAGTGTTGAACAGTGTTGATAAAGCTGTTCAGCAGCTGAAACCAGAAGCCTCTGGTTATGCAAGGGAAAACTCCTAACTCCCATGTCCCTGTACATGGCTTAATCTCCTGTGCAAGTCTTGGAAACTCGTGAAATTTTAGATGTTACAAACAGGTTTGTTTTTCTTCTTTTTTTTTTTTTTAATTTTTAAAAAATTTTTCTTCAACCTTTACATCTATTAACTCATAAATTTAAGTGCTGGTTGTGAAGACCTACATCTTTGGGCAGACAAAAGATCAGTTCCTGCTGTTTTATTTGGGAAAGGCCTTCACCAGCCAAGCTGAGGCTCAGTCAAACATTAAAATGAAAAACATTTACAAAGCTCATATTTGCCATCTTTTCAAAAAATCTGATACTGCCATATCTCTTTTTTTTTTTTTTTTTTCTGAAGTGGATTTTCAAGAGTGTTGGACACCTAAGCAGAGTAACAATTTTGAAGCAGTTGCAAAGCCCAGTGACCTTTCCCAGCATACCACACAGATACTTGCTGAGATGCATGGGGGAGTTCCTTTTTTCTCCCTCCTGCTTCTTTTTGTGTCTCTGAAGCAAATCTTCCATGAGGCTATTGTGAATATTTCAGTGTGTGAAGTGTCACAGTCACATCTCCTATGAAAGGGGAACAAGTGTGGTCCGTAGTTATTGCACTGCCAAATCAGTTCTGCCACTCACAGCATGAGGGACAAGTGTGAGCTCCACGTTCTGCAGTAAAAGTGCTAGAGCACTGAGACTTAGCAGACTAATCTTACCAAAATAAAAATAGCACTTAACGGTGTAGAACCAGCTGTTGTTTTAGGAATTATCAAAACAGTGCAGTGGCAAAAATGGTCTGGTAATGTCCAACTCCAATCTAAGCAGACGCTTTTAAAATACATATTTAGCATTCTCCCCTCAGGAGGCTTGGCTGTTCTGCCGTGGAGCTCCCAAAGTCATGGCACTGCTTTCCACTGACATAACTGATGTGCCACAGCAAAGGTAAGAAATGTTTCCTAGAAGCTAAAAGAATGCATTTTGCAAAAAGTGGCAGAGATTTCGTTCTTAAATGCTGCTATCAAATGCATCATGGGGGCAGGACAAATACAAGTATGGTTGGTTTTCACAATGGGCCAAACTTTACCTGCTTGCCACAAGTAGGTTTTCCTTTTTTTTTTTTACAGAACAAACTTCGTTAGTGCCAGGCTGCCTTTCTTACAGCAGCCATTTTCCCTAAAGGAAGCTCCATATAACTGAACCTGCTGTGGGTAAAATGTGCCTGCTGCCAGCACAGGAAAGAGACAAATCACTGAGGTATGCTTCAGCTGAGCTGCCTCTCATCTGTCCAAGTTGTGTTCCATGGTGTGTCTCCTGGTGCTCCTTATGCTCACAACTCCTTGCTTAAAAAGGTATAAAAGAACTTTTTTATTTTTCGTACTTTTGCTGATGTTGTGTGTCTTGGATATCTGATTTTACCTGTTTCAGTTCAGCCCTTCAGCCCCTGTACATCCAGAAGATTTGTCCTGGCATCTTCTGTCCCTGTATTTTGTTCCAGACCATGGTACTTCCAGAGACCCTGTGATTCCTCAGCCTTTTCGGCTGTGGGAGTCTGTATCTCCTTCCTTTTGGTGCCGAGTTGAGTTGTGTCACCTGTCCTCATCATTTCTTCAAGTAAAGCCAGGGCACCAATAGCACAGTAGTAGTGGCAAGTAATTTTTCCTCATGAGAAGATACAGCAAAATAGAGGAAGGCAAAAAGACAGAAAACAGAGAAATGATTGTTGAAAATTCAGGCTTGGAACTGAGACAAAATGAATAATTAGGTTGAATATTTGAAAATCGCCTTAAACTGTTCATAACTGTGTCAAATTGTTCATGACCAATTTGGAACAAAGCTTATGATCTCACTGACCTTATGCTACTGGTGAAATTTGCTTCAAGCATGATTTGGATCCCTGAAAATACCCTACAAACATCCCTGAACTATCAGGAAACAAAACTGTCCCACAATGTTTAAATTTTATAGCTTCTTCATAGCAAACCTTGAGTAAATAGAAATAAATAAAAACAACAAAGTCAAATCTCATTATTGCAGAAGGTAAATTTTACTACGTATCTTCTGCACAATATGGTGAAACTTTATCCTTTCATCTTGCAGAAATTACTTGCTAGAACACACTCTTTGATGAGAGCAGAAGATCATTTGGGAAATAAAAAACCCTCTGCCTCTCATAAATTTTGCAATTTGCTTTCAAAAAGAAAAAAAAATCAAATCATTAAAACACAGACTTTGAAAACTAATGGAATACGAGTCACATTTGCAGGTTCCTTTTCAAAGCAAACATTGATTTTCTCATTACAAGCAGTAAATCATGCAAAACTGCCTACATATCACTGTAAGTTAGCTAAGATACAAATCCTTTTAATTTTTGTTTACTATGACATAGTAGACTCAAGATAATGCTAGCCAAGCCTATGCTGCTCTAATAATAGAAACTGAACGCTGGACTAGGATATTCTTGCAGTGTAAAATACTCTTGAAATAGGGAACATTCCTTTTAAGGATGAATTATTCCCTCCTCCAAGGAGTTAAGCAGCTGCGTGCAAACCTCGAATCAATTTTTATAACAAAGGCGAGGACGAAGTAAGCAGTCAATAAGAGGCAAGAAGCAACCTTGAAGAGACATGAAAAGCCAAAAGGATGTTAGAACTTCAAAACAAAACCAGATGTCCTCTTCGATGTGTAAGTGAAAAGGATATTTGATCCTTTGTGCATCCTTGAAGTGCTGGGGCTGACAGTAATGCTTTGCACTGTAATTCGTTAGTTCAAAGTTGCTCTGTAAACACTAGGTGATGAAATCTCACAGTGTCTCTGCATTACCTACATGTTCTCTCGTCCAAGGACATGCTCTGAGACATATATGGCACTGGAACCCTTATTTTCCAGCCCAGGACCATTTTTTTCACCTTACAGTGGTTTTTACCCTACCTCGAGTAAACATCAAGAATGCTGAGCTGTCAATAAACCACGGGTGTGCAGAAATACATGGTTTTATTGAAAGCATTATACAACATTTAAAACTATTTTGCAATAATATGGGATGGTTTGATCTATCAAAAAAACATTATTTTCTTTCTTCACACCAGCATGTGCAAAATCAGAAATGCAAGGTGATAAATCAGACACGTTGTTTTTGTGTTGTCATCAGTGTGCAAATAATCTGCATGGCTCCACAGAGCAATGTGCTTCACTCCAGTTCACAGAGAAAACTTCACACAGGTGAAGTCTAAATATATCAGCCTAAGTTGATTTGATCACACAGAGCATGAACTCAGGTGTGAAACTGGATAGGCAAATGCTGGAAATCAAAGTTCCAAGCCCTGCAAGGAAGCAGCTCAGAATTCAGCCCAGTTCTGCAAAGTTTCTACATATAGTTCAGTGAACTTGGATTTTTCTAGCAAACTTCAAGCCAGGGAAGTGGGACTGAATGATAAGTTTGCTTTGCAGAACTTAGGTAGCTCAGTGTGCTAATGCATGGCTAATCCTGAGAAAGACTACAAAAATTATTTCTCTCTTTCTAAATCCCTATTATATGAATATTTCTGATGTTCAAATATTACTATATTGAAAGGAACTGCTGTGTTTGCTGTATTTGCCATATAATGATATCTTCTGGCCTAGGTGCACGTGGCCTCAGGCTGGATGAGGCAAATGTATTTGTGGGCTGTGAGAGTGTAGGTTAGCTCCTCGTGTTAAAGCAGTGCAGCATCAGCTTTGTCCCATCTCATCTGAGCTGCTTTCATGGAGAAGGTTTTCTATAGTGATAATCCTCATGGTTACCTGTGGTGAATCACCAGGTAGTCACCATTCTTGGGGCTGTTTGCTGGAGGCAAAAGGTCACTTTGTCACTCTAGAGAAACCCTCACACTGCCTTGTACCCTCACAGTGTCATTCCAGAGCAGAAAGAGAGTAAATCCCAGCTCTGTGTGTGAGGCTGTTCATGCAAGTACACAAAAGAGACATATATATTGATATATATACATACATACATACACACATATATATATACACATCCATACACTCTCCCTTAAAAACAATAATTCAGTGTTAACAGATAGTCTGCAGTTGAGTGAAGTACTCTGCAGCATGCTAGATTCAAAAACCTGGCTTTTAAAAACCAGGAGAGAGAGACTCTAGTGGGATTTTCTGAGAGAAACATCATTAAAGGCTAATAGGAAGTTAGACCTCAGGACCTCAAAGAGAAAAGAAATTGGAATTTCAGCATTGAGAGTAGTCAAGAGAGAAGAAAGTATATTGAAAAAAATAGAAGAAATATAAAACATTCAGCCTTTTTTCAGCACTCATCTAAGCTACTGCATACAAAGCACATGGAATGTAGGTCAGGATTCCTCAACATGTAGAATTGCTATTTTCTTCTTAGTACTTTTTTGTTTCTTTATTTTATTTCCCTTGCATTTCATCTGATTTTTTTTCCAAATAGGACTCTTAGGAGATATCATTGCATACTTTGGTGGGTTGACCAAAACTACTCTGTCACTGCTTTCTGCAGCTGGACAGGGGAGAGAAAATATGCTGAAGGACTTGTGGCTTGAGACAAGGACAAGAAGAGATCACTCTCCAGTCACCATCACAGACAAAACAGGTTTGACTCAGGGAAATTAATGTAATTTATTATCAATCAAATCAAAGCAGGCTTGTGAGAATAAAATAAAATCTTACAAACACCTTCCCCACACTATTCTCTTCTCCCTGGACTCAACCTCACTCCTGGATTCTCTAGCTCTCTCCCCTCAGCAGCGCAAGCAAAGGGAAACAGGCTGTGGTCAGTTCATCACACGTGTCTCTGCTGCTCCTTGCTCCTCAGAGGGAGGACTCCTCTCATTCTTCCTCTGCTCCAGCACGGGGTTCCCCCCAGGAGAGAGCCCTCCACCAGCCTCGAGTCCTTCCCGTGGGCTGCAGTCCCTCGCACTGTTCCAGCACGGGTCCCTCCCACAGGGCGCAGTCCTTCAAGAATAAATCCCTCCACAGTGGGTCCCCTACAGGGTCACAAGTCCTGCAGGAAACTTGCTCCTGTGTGGACTTCCCGTGGGGTCACAGCATCCTTCAGGCTGCCACTGCTCCTGGTGGGCCTCTGCTCCCCCAGGGGCAGCAGGGCACAGCTGCCTCACCGTGCTCTGCGCCGAGGGCTGCAGGGGACTCAGCTCTGGAGCCCGAGCACCTCCTGCTCCTCCCTCTGCACTGGCCTGGGGGCTCAGGGCTGCTGCTCTCACATATTCTCCTCTCTCCCGCTGCAGCTGAGCAGGATTTTTTCACCCTTTCTAAATACATTATGTCGGGTCTCCTGCCCACCCAGGGACGCCAGGTGTGGGGTTTCACCCCCGGATTGGGGTGACCCCAAGAGATGGAAAAGTCCCTCCTCCAACCCGTGCCTTCGAAGAAAGACTCAGCAGTCCTCTGTTGTCCGGTCTCAAGGTTGTTTATTGTTGGTTATCTAAAGATTCTTCTCCTGAGCTGCTGTGGCCCGTTCAGCAGGTCAGACAAAGGCACACTGCCCTCCCAGGGGCTGCTGCCATCTTTTATATCACACATTACGTGTTACATGTTTATACTTTTTCCCCAATGCCTACTATCTATATTGAATGGTGACTTTCTACTCTAAACCAGTCTGTGAGTGCCAACATCACCAAAGACATGGAGGCTGGGAAGGAGAAAGAAAGAGGACAGGGCACACCCAAATCCCTCCATCTCAGAACCCCTGACCCCCATGTACAAAACCTGGACCCCAGTGTACAAGGCTTAAAACCCCCCTGTACAGCACTCAAAAGTCCTTCCTTTCACTTCGTGACTATCTCTACTATGCAATCTAAACTTGTGTGTGTGGCTTGTAATTCTTCATACAGAGTTGGTGATTTGCTCCATGGGCTAAGATCCAAACCCCAAGAGTGTCCTTGGCTGCTGCCAGGGTCTCAGAGCCCCCTGCCAGCGGCTCTGGCCATCCAGGGCACCCAGAGGGATGTTCTGGATTCCGACATTACCCAGAGCTGCTCCTACCATCGCTGATGGGCTTGGCCAACACCAGCTCTGTCTTGGAGCTGGCTGGCAGTGGCTTTGCTGGACACAGGGGAAGCATCTGGCAGCTTCTTAGAGAACCCACTTCAGTAGCACTCCTGCTATGAAAACTTTATAAACCAACACACATATAGATAAAAGTTTTCAGTGACATTTCCTCTAAAAGCAGACATTTTCTAAAGAAATATATTAATAAGAACATAATATTTATAGTATATACTGACATACTTCTATAAATATATCATAATTATTACTTAGATATTTAAAGCACATATCATATTTATCACAAAATATAATTATACATAATATAGATAAAAATATTTATAAATCTTGAAAATCCATAACAGAGGGAAGGACATTTTTGGCAGGAGGAAAACAGGCAGGCAATAGTGAAAGAAAACATCAATTAAACTTCTTAATGCAGTAAAATGAGGACCAAATGTAAAGTTGAAGCAAATCTGCATCTCCACTTTCAGAAGAGTTTTTCTTCCTGATGACATTTGAGGGCCTGCATCATGAACTGTATGTTGGACCACCACAAACTTCCAGAGCTTTTCCCCTTACTGAACGTTCAAACTAACCTTAAAATAAAATTTTGTTTTGGCAAGGTTTACATATTAATAGGACTTCTGTTAGCTTCCTGCAGGTGGCCTTTGAGTGCTTTTGCAAAGCTGGCCATATTTGCCCTGCCCTTTGGACCATGCACCCCTCTGAAGTGCTGCACACATGCATCTCCCTGATGCTCCTGCAGAATGCAAATGACTTCTGCTAGTTACCATGGGGACATGAGCAAGGACCATGAGATGCATAGCAACAATGCTCCTATTTTTGCCATTTTTGCTTCATGATAAGGAAAGAGGAACTACAACACATCCTAGAGTTTCTCCCTTCTGTTTATTTATATTTTTTCCCTTCCCATGCACACATACACAAAACGTTTGCTCCATTTTAGCTGACACATAATAGATAGAGGTTGGACCTTTAAAGATAAGCATGGAGTCAGATTAGTTGATTTTCAGCTCCCTAAAGGAATAACAGGAAATTATTACAAGAACTATTATATTTTCAAAGTACAAACCTCAGCAATCTTGAAGCAGTAAAAGATAGCTGAATTATGATGTGTTTTTACAAAAGAACCCCCCCCAAATTTTGGAAGAATCAAATATGCATACACACATGCATACCTTGAGAGAGAAATCTAGTCTTTAAAAGAACAAGAACTAGTCTATGATAGAGTTGTTTAATTGGATGAACACCAATGGAGGGATCATGGGCTGTGATTTTGATTTGGGGCTCTTTTTAGAAAAGATACAACACCCTGGTAACTAAAAAAACCACAAAACAACAGGCTAGCTGTTAGCTTAATATTTTAAGAGAGAACTTTCCAGCTGTGCTCCCCGGATTCTGTTTCTCACTTCTGTCCTCCCCCTTTATTAAACTTACTCTTGTCCCTGTGAAGTCCTTTCTGTACCAGTAGAAATGCATTTAAGCATTGTTAGAATGGCAGTTTTCTGGGTGGATAAGTAATTGAGTAACAAGACAGAAATCAATGTTCCTTAGTCATATGCTATTTCTTCATTCTTTTACACAATTAGTATGAAAAGTTTGATTTCATTAGATATCATTTTAATAGGTAGATCCAATTATGTGCTCAAAGGATAAAAATGATGAAGGCTTGAGCTCTGCTGGTGTGACAATCCAAGCTGTCAGGCTGCCGTAGCTTGCTCCGCTCGTGGTGCCTCCTCCGCTGAATCCTCAGATGAACAAATGCTCTGTCATTGCTCTATTTTGGTGCCGCCGTTCAGCTGGTAACATTTTATAAAAACATTTCCTTCTCCAAGGACTATATTGTTCTGGAAGCCTTGCAGACACAAAAGCAATAAATAACTAATTAGGTCAACAAGGAGACACGGCAACTTCTAAAAGCCTACATGACGACACTGATGTAGAAATACCCTGACTTGTGATTTCTGAGGCATCAGGAGATGGTTTAGCTAAAAAGATAATCCTCTCACTGTGCTTGGAGTATTGAACAGAAGATATAGCAGGCACCTGAGGCACAGTCTCACAATTTCCTGTGAAGAAGTGCTTTGGTTCTGGATATTATCCCCAAACACAGCCCCTTGGGCACCATCCTCTCTCATCTGTGATGGGGCAGGGCTCCTGTCCCACCAGACACGTACCTCGAGGCAAGAGACCCAGGCTTGCAAAGATGTGATGTGTATAAGGGGCTAAATCATGGAGATAAATCGTGCCAGAGTGAATCTGAATTTTGTCTTCTCACAACGAGTGATTAATACCCAGCACCAGGAAGACACTGCAGCAGTCCTGCTGCAGAAGCTGTTTCTGGATATTTATTAGGGCCCATCTAGAGCTATGGGCATTGAGTAGGCCCAGAAGTAATCACAGCTTTGTAGCTGTCTGTGCCAAATTTTAGGATTAAATCAATCTTCCACTACGATCTTACGCCACTCATCCCTGTCCCTCCCTTCCCACCCTCAGCAGCCATTCAGGAGGTCCCTTGCCAGCTAGGAGCTGGTGGAAATTTCCAAGGCCACCCAAAGAAGACATCAGCTGTGCAGCTCGCAGGAAACCAGCAGCTTTCAGCACCTCAATTACACTTTTCCAATTAAAAAGCTTTCCTTCCCCGTGCTCTGGGTCTTTATCTCACTGTCCTTCTAAGCGGGAGATTAAACTCTGGAAATGGAATCCAGATAAAAATCTGCAATTATCAAGGGGGATAGGGTCAAACAGCAAATGGAACAATGGAAATTAATCTGACACTCTTGGACAATGCAGTTTGATAGCAATTATATGAATGCCAGTAAACTGTGCACACATGGCAGATTTTCCACCTATTTATTTAAATAAGAGCTACGTTTATGATATCCCATAGAGGATCATAAATATTCAAGGACCTAAATTTTTATTAGTACACTAGCAAGTAAATTTTCAAAGTGATGCATAGGGATTTAACTGCATGAGTCCCATTAATGTCACTACTTTGAAAATTTACTTCCCATGAACTTCTAGAGGATGGAGAAAAAAATGAAAAAAGACTCTCATAATTTTAAGAAGTAGACAGGAAAAATCTTGTCATCACTTTGGCACTCTGGTACTTTAATTGGTAAAGAATAATTTAAATAATATCTTCAAAAGTAAGCTCCATTTTAGGCACAGACACAGATGGTGACATTCCATCAAGAGTTTCTGCTGCACATTATTAGACAATGTACTAACAGGCCTTTTACTTTGCTGTAAATATTAAGAGTAGACCAGTTCTTCGTGACTACTGGGAGAAGCTTAATAGGAAGTCTTGGTCATGAAATTCGCAATCAGATTCTGTATTTGGGATCTGAAAGTTATAACTCTGGAGTGGGATTTTTTTTTTAGTCTTTTGAGAGCTCTGTTCCCCTTGGGCAAGTTATTAAGTTACATTGCTGTAGCTAGAAAATTCTGTCTTTCTCAGACAGAATGAAAAAAGAATTATTATTTTATGGCTGGCAGAATTTTAATTCAATAAAGGGTAACATTTTTTGTCATGTATAGAATTGCCAGTCTTCTTTCTCTTTCTCTGATATGTATTTAAAACAAACTTTATATTTACGCTGCATTTTTTCTATTATGTCTCTAATAGAACATATGAGTGCAATCAGAGTATGGCTAAATATGTATAGTTTTCCTCAAAGACTGCATCAGAGATTGTGGAAATTCATGCATCATGGTTAACTTTGTATTTCAGCTGGGAGGAACAAGGAAAACCATGGGAGAAGCCCTTATTTTGAGGTTACAAACTTTCAGACCCGAGAGGTTAAAGGTGGAATGTGCTCACCAACCTACACCTGGTGTGGGCAGCACTAGAGGAGAGGTGAATGGGCATTCTAGGGCTGATTTTAGGGCATGGAAATGTGTGAAAACTTAAATTCACAGCTGCTGGTTGGGTTGAGCATGGCTCCTTCTGACAGAAAGAGCAGGTACCCCCAAGAGGTGTTTCTTTGCACCAGTCTCTGCTGCAGAGAGTGAGTGGATTTCACAGCTTGCTTCGCCTGTCTGTGAGGATGATGAGCTGTGATGATTGAGCTACCATAAGGAAAGATGCTGAAAGAAACTGATAATTCAAAAGTTTCGAGTCAACAGGCCTAGAGGATAGAGATCACAGAATTCTGAATCTTGACAGGGCAGAGCAGCTAACAAGCTGCACAGGCTTTAATTAAAAATGCCTACTATATCAGTGACTTAGAGGGTGGCAAATTTTATATCTCTAATTAAAAAGGCTTCACAAGTGATCCAAAAAGTTACAGATGAATAAACATTACATCTATATCAAGAAAGTAAAACAGTAAACACCTGAAAGGCCGGGATGTGATAAAGCCTAGCCTGCTGAGTTTGCTGCAGAGTGTCACTGATATGCTGAAGTTCAGGGAGTGCCTCCGAAGCAATAGGCAGCAGGCAGTTTATTCTGCCTTCTGACAAGGTCCTCTCAGGAAATTAGCAAGGAGAGCAAGTATTTGTGAACAAAAGTATTACTGTGGATCAAAACTCTCGAAGAGACAGAAAAGAAAGACTAGAATTAAACTGTCAGTTTTTGCTGGGGGAAAACACAGAGTGTCTCAAAATCACACCTGAGACCAAGGTTTTCTGCTTTTGAGCAGCAAACTAAGCAGATTGCAGATGTTATTGAGGTTATGGAAGTGCAGAGTGGACTGTGAGGAGCTGCAGGGAGACCAGACACTGAGCTCACAGAAGCTGTCATTAGGCACAATACATTTGAAGCACAGAAAGTGTTCACCTGGGAAAAAAAATTAGATTCTTCCTACAATTAAAGCAGTATAAAATAATTTTTCTGCTGCTTCAGGGAGGAAGAATGCAAATGCAAGGAATGTGAGAGATGGTATATTCTGGATGGATAAGTGGAAATATCTGTTCAGAGCATTTTCCGTGCACTGTGGAACTCATTGCTGCTGCGAGTCATCAAGGCTGAGAATTTAAAGAGACTCTGACTTGCATTTTACAATAACAAAAAACTAATGCTTGTACAGAAGTATAATGAGTAATTCTAGGAAAGGGGAAGCAAAGGGATGAAAGGTATTTAACATTGTGTTGGCTTGCACTTGTCTTTAAACTAGGAAATCTGCCAGTGGTTGGGTTTTACATTCCTAACTGTGGCTACTAGTTCTGCAAGCAGACTGTTGTTTCTTGATGTAAAAATACTTTCTGCCATCTACATTTTTTTCAGCTTCTTTTCTGGTTCCTCAGATTCGTATGTTCCAGTTGTAGCAGAGTGAGGGGCAAAGTCCAAACAGTTCAGAGAGTTAAGAGAATGGCTAATTTTTTTTTGCTTTTTTCACTGTCTAACTGAAGGACATTCAGCACTTGCCATCACCAATGCAACCACAACTGGGAAACAGCAAGTGGGGAGTGGAAGGAAGATTAATTTTAAATTTGATTGCTGTAGCAATAGAAATATTACCAAAGGATAATCAAAAAATATTGTAAGGCAGGAACCAGTGCCCAGTGAAAGCAGAGATGTTTAAATATGGGACTATGAAAGTGCAAATTATGACAGGGAAGGACCCAAGACTTGGTATGATGTATAATTAAAATGTCCCCAAGATAATGATAAGTAGTTGTATAGTTAGGGAGAAGAAGGTGAGTCTGGGGATGGATAGAAATACAGCCACAAGAAACCAATCTTTCATAGTTTGTTCTCAGATGTGTCTTTGGAACCTTGATTTACTTCCTTTTCATGTGCCTGCTCGACCCACACAGTCTTCTTTTCCTCCCTGTTCCTTCTCTCTGGAGGTTGTGGCAAGTGTGGAAGGGGCTTCAGTTAGAGAAAAAAACGAGCTACAAACCTGTGCCTGTTTTCCTCCCTCACAGAGTGACTAGCACATTTCAGGAACCCAAACCTGGGGAAGATAGGAAAAACCAAAAGAAGTTTTAAATGTATGCAGAGAGAATCAGAACTGCCCAAGACAAGCAAAGGAAAATTTCCTAACATTAATCTACACAGCAAAGAAGATTATTTTCTCAGTTTAGTTTTAAGTGCAAAATCTTTCATACACCTCCAGAGAGGCTCTTTACTGGCAGAACAGTAACGTAAAGATTCTAATGTGTCAAACCAGAATGTCCCTCCCCTCCCCCTTATAAAGATTCATCTCTCTCCCTCTCTTTGTCTGCCTCCCTCTGCATGCTCCAAGTTTAATCTGCAGTTTCACTTCAAATGCAATAATTCACTAGCTCTAGGCATGTGCTTAAAGGACTATGTATAATTGTAATTCTGAAGAGATTAATACCTTCTATTGATCCTGTATTTCTTCATCTATCTTGACAGCATGTAGTAATTTCTAAGAAAAGGAAGAGTGATTTGTTTTCCAAAGGGTCCTGGTTTATTGCCTATTCATACACTTGTTAGAGCTCCTGTACTCTCCTAAAATCAGCGCGGTAGAGCACGCAGTGTAAATATGTGTTTAGATTTATTGGTTACAGCTGAGAGCATACGGGGAAAGCTATAGTCTAGAAGGAAAGCCTGCAGAAGTGTCTCTTGATTTGAAAGGTTGAGTTTTCTCTATCAGAAACAGTCCTTGCTGGGCACATGCATCTTTTGTCCCAGCTCAATGGCTCCGTTCTACAGGCAATGTGGATGTTTTCTATACCCTAAACTGAAATGGTGTTTCTTAACTGTTTTGAATGTATTGCATGTCTTAACAGAAGTGAACTACATTTTTGTCTGGAGTTTTTCTCTCGGAGGTAATTTATCTGGCCATTAGACTGTCTTTTTTTTCATTTTTTACAAGCACCTTAATTGGGGATGCAATGCTTATCTGACAAAGAGGCTTCCTGATTCAGGGTGTAAAGAAAGAGATTAACTAAGAAACAAGTGACACCTGCAGATTCTTGCATGTGTTTGGTTTAAATATGCCCAGAAAGTAGATTCCATAGTGTGGAACCAGGAGTGCTACAAACTGCTAAGGGAAGCACTCGCCAGTAGAGTTGCCTTGATTCTGTGAAATGCCAGCTACTTGCAACTCCTGTATGCTTAAATGACAATTTATGTGGCTCCTTCCTTGCAGTGTATCTAAGTTTTTATCACATTAAAAAAAAAAAAAAAGGGCTCTTTTGTTACATATCATATAACTACACTGTTCTTGTAAAATTAGGTATCTCAGACTTCAACGAAGAAAGACACTTTTAAATGTACAAGCATACACAACATTGTAAGTTTGATATGGATGGTTCAAGTGTAAGTTTGATATGGATGGTTCAAGGTTCAAGATGGTTCAAGATCTACCAATTTAGGAATATATTGGTAGATCTAGGCATGCAAATAAAAGTGGTCATCACTTAAAATAGTCTGCTAAATCTTTATAGAGATGCAAGAGAATATCCATTATTTGAAGAAAAAAAAAGTAAGCACAATAAGCAATGTATTCAGATTGCTATAATATCAAGAAGCAAATAACTTCCATGAAAGTGACAATCTTGCATTGTATTCAGAATTCTCTCGGCCACTCCATAAATAGATTTCTCTACGTGCATTTAAAGTGAATTTTTGGAGCTCTATTGCCCTGATTGTTAATATCAACCCCTTGACTACATGTTTTGTACGAAATGAATCCACCCTTTAGTTATGATATGGAGGCAATATGATTTTGGTCTACAATTTATGCATAGAATATCTATGCATAATACTGCTAGCTCAAGTTATATTCAGAAAATAACATAATTTGAAATATCTCTGGTTTTGTAAATTCAAATTAGAAACTTGTGAAGTTCTCCAGTCAACATGATATTTTCAGAAAAATTGGGAAAAAAGTACACATATTGCTGTCTGGCTCAGTCTCTGTCTGCATTAGCATTTTGGACCATTTTGCAGAGCAATTCAGGCACAAGAGAACTCGATTTATTTCAGATTAAATTGGGCAGGGAACCTTGATTCAGGCGCAGGTTTAATGCCCTACAAACCCTAATGGGGCTGGAGCAGCGCTGTGGGCTCAGGACATTTCCAAAGCACATGGCTGGGGCACGCAATTGCGCGGGCCAGGCTGAGTGGAACCCAGAGTGAAAGGTGCAAATTGCGTTTAATGTTGGGGCTCCTGCAGCAACTGCTTTGATCCAGGGCTGTGCTCCTGCCCAGCTGCCCGCTTGCTAATGCAGGCACAGCCCTCTGTGTGCTTTCAGATCATCAGTGGTGTCCCTATTAAGGCCAGAAGCATAGATCAGATGAAAATAACAGACTGAGAATTAATCAAAACCCTTCCTAGTTTTAGTCACCTTTTTCTTTTCATTAAAACTTCATGGTAGCAAGGCCAGGTATAATTAAGAGAGAAGCCTTTTCTCAACCAGGATTTTTCTGAGGTATAAGCCTGATTAGTTCCCACTCATTCTTTGACTCATTTCATGTTCATTATATAGAGTTAACATAAAAAAAATTAACTGTTATTCCTTTCCATTGAAAAACTGAGCTACTGAGATGAGAAAGCATAGATTATCCAGACCAAAAAATCTACATTCAATGAAGTGTTTTATTACCAAAAGAAAGGAGGGAATGTGTTTTTAAGAATAATATGAATTTTGCTATTGTTCCCATATTGCAAGTTTAAATGAGAATGACAAAATTGGGCACAGAAGCTTTTCAATGCAACAGTGAACCAAAACCCTTTACACAAGCCAATGGGTACTATAAAAATAAGAGAAAAATAAAGATGTCCTGAGGCAGTAAATTAGATTTTTCTGCACATTCCTTTTATTTACAGAACATTTCCAGTCGGTATGTGAGTCTTTTAAATGTTAAAGTAGTGCAAAGCCCATTACAAGCATTATTGTGTATGTTTTCAAAAGACAAATGCCTGGATGATGACAGCCTAACTTTTTGTTTCTAATTTCACTGTGTGTGTGACTTGGTGAGATGATATAAACTGGGCAACTAAATTTCACAAATCCTAATAGTGACTAGCTCAGGTGTAAGAATATATTACTTGCTTCTGTTCACAAATAATTTATACAGGCTGTGATCTAGCATGACACCCCTGCTTAGCTGATGACCCTGCTATTAATCAAAAGCAAGAGTTGACAATTTTTCAGTCTTTAATGAATAAAAGTTTTGCCATCCCAATGAAACCAGTGATGCAGCAGTGAGACTTTAAAAGACATCTTCAATTATTGTATTCTGTAAATCTTGGCCACATAAACACAATCCCTGTTTTTCTTTTGATAGCTTCTACTCTCCATCTACAGTTTCATTCACACCCTTTTCCAGGTCTGTGCGTAGAACACCACAAATACTTTTGCAGCACAAATACAGGTTTTACTTCCTAGTCCTTTCCATCTTAGATGTGCCCGCCTTAGATGTGTCCTCCTCAGCCTCTGACATCCAGAATCAAAGTTTCTCAGTTTCTCCCTGTATCTCTGTGCCTGAGTCTGCCTTCCTGTAAATTCATAGCTGCCCACTGCATTCCTCCATTGATTTATATCCATCTTCTGTATTTCTGCAGGAGCCATCATGCCAGCTCTCCCTTCCTTTCTCAGGCACTGTACCACATATGTCTTTCATATCAGAAGTTTCACACCGCTGAGAAAGCATTTATGGCAATTTCTGGCCAGCTGCCCACAACGCTTTTAGGGGACTGGTTTGTTTTGAAAAAGAAAATAATTATCCCGAGTATTAAAATCATAAAGAAGCGACAGAAATTGCAGAAACAGCAAATACTGTTTCACTTGTTATTGTACAGAAAACAAAGTGCAAAACCTGAGGACTGTATTTTATATCTCAGAGCTCCAAGAATTTGAAAGCAACTTTGGAATGTACAAACTGCTGAAACCTACAAGGTAGCTGAGGGAGGAGCCTGCACAGTCATGTTGAGAGGTCTAGAGCTGAATTAGGGTGCACTGCAAAAAAAGGTGGATAAAAAAAATTTCCTTCCTTGGGCATAATCAGATCTGGGTTAGCTGGATTAATGTCTGTGCTTCTTTTCAAGACTGTCTAAAAAAAAAAAAAGTAGATGAAAGTTTTATGAGTTTTCTCTAAATGTAATATGATGTGTTAGTTATTTTATTAGCTCTCAACCTTTTACAATGAATGCTAAGGTGACTGGCTGTCCAGAAGCAGTGGGATTCAGTGTAAACAGTATGAAAATGAGTCAGAAAACTTTAATTGTCCTCCCAGTTTTGCTCAGTAGTTTCGGCTAGCTTCTTTCTTTCCTTCTCCTTGTTTTGAGCATTATGTAAGTGCTGGCTAATACCAGTAATAGGCAAGAAGGGAAGCAAGATTCCTAAAATACAGTGGGAGGGAAAAATGTTTTACTTTCCTCAATACAGGCAGAGGAAATAATCTCATTGAACTTCAAGATCCCCAAGAGAAAGAGCTGGAAAAATATTCCTACAAACCTTTGAAACAAATGCTATAAAAATGCACAGTCCATGTTTAAGCCATATTTAAGGAAATTTGATGTCTATTTTCAGATGTGCTTTTGCATTTAAAAAAATATGCTATTTATTTTTAAAATTACAGTAACCTAATCACATAATTATGTGCAAAGAAATGTGCCACAGTTATTGATTACAAAGCCACAGCTGCATAAGAGCCACTCCAGATTAAAGTTGCTTATTTCACCAGACTTTTCCTTCTCAAAACTCCGCTTTTCTTTTGCATCTTTGCCTATGCAGGCCACAGGCTGCAGGGGTAATTATTCAAAGTGTAATGTGCCTCCCTTATTTAGAAATCATTCGTGTTCTAAACCTTTAGGGAGATGCACTGAAGCTTAACATATATCACAGCAGCCAAACAAACATATTGTCAGATCTGCTGTCAGGACCACCTGCAAGTGAATTGATGGCTCATTTTCTAGACCAGGCTTCTAAGGCGAGCTTCAGGTTTTCTAGGTTCTTTTTAAAATGCTTTTAAGAACGTAATTTTCTCTTCTTTTCCTAAATGACATGGCAGAGACACAATACACAGGTTAAAATTTATGTGCCTGATTTGAATTTATACTTTACAGTAAATTCTGATGTTTTGAAAGCTAGCACATGTGATATCCATTATGGTATCAGAGTGACTGGCA
The DNA here is from genome assembly GCF_015832195.1 of Motacilla alba alba. Lineage (NCBI taxonomy): Eukaryota > Metazoa > Chordata > Aves > Passeriformes > Motacillidae > Motacilla > Motacilla alba. Next base: position 115,044,623 of record NC_052016.1, read on the forward strand.
AGCTGTAGGAACACACACACTTTAGCAAAGACCAGTTGAACAATACAGACTTGTATTTGTGGCTGGGGATACTCCGTGCCTCTTTAAGTAGTTGCAGGGATCTCTGGAATTCCCTAAGTTCTGCATTTGAGGGAAAGTCAGAACTAAAGCAGATGGTTTGTGCACGAAAGACATAGAATATTTTATCTATCACTCAATCAAATGATGAAAAAAAACAAAACAAAACAAAACAAAAGTGATTCTCACCTTGCTGGAACAGAATGAATTTGCAAGTTCTCAATTAAGCAGCAAACAGAAAAAATGGAAAGGCTTTCTGCATTTTCTACCAATTCTCATTGCAATTAAGATACTCTAGGTCACTATTCTATTAGGGCAGCCATTTTTTACTTATTCTTATATGTGAAGAAAGAACATATGGCATTGGAGGTGATAAGCTGAATTTTTTCATCTTTAGACCAGGTGAAGCTGCACATCAATTGAAAAGGAAAGAGGCCAACCAACAAGCGATAGCTGAGGCCATGCCTCTAGAGCAGGAGCTGTGGGGCCAAGACCTCAGCAGGCAAGCACAAATCCATAGGAGCCTGAACACAAAGTGTTGTGGCCTGCAGGTCCAGATCATAAATCACAGCCATACTGGACCTTGCTTGAAGCCAGTGAGCTGTGGTCAGTGCAGTCAAATTGTTTTCTTTGTTCTGTAAGGGTTAGCAGTGGAGCAAAAATAAAGGAGGATGAAGCTGTAAGAGTTGGACTTTTTGAAATTAAATTTCTGAAGCTGTTTGTTTATTTATTTACAGGAATTTATCAGAGTGGCTGATTGCTTTTCACCTGTTTTAAAGTGAGCAGTATTCATCTCCTATGTCAAGGTGGGGAAATGCCCTTGCCATCTTACAGGCTAGGGGGACTGACACTGTTAGAAAAGCTCTCTAATTGTTGGGAAGAATTTTCTTTTTCTTTTTTTTTTTTCCTTTTATTTTACTTACAGATAGAAAATCCCTCTGAAATTTTGTAAGCTGCAAAGTTTTCACTATTGCTCGGAAAGATGCAAGGACAGAGTAAAGCAGAATAAAGAAGTTTTCTTATATATTAGTCAGGAAAGAATAGTTGTCTCTAGGGCTCCCAGTTTTCTGGTACTGCAACAATTTTATAAACCCAGTGAGACAGCAAATATTACAACGTGGTAAAAATGGCTTTGTTGAAGCAGCCTGTGCATGAGAGAGGTTCTCTGCCTGCATCCAGGAGACCCCAGAGATGCTCCCAGCTGTGTGCAGTGCGCACACCCGGAGGTTTCCTCTCAGCTTTCATCTCTAAATCACTGGGATTGCTGCTGCAGTTTTGTCAGCCCTGGTGTCCCTGCAGAGCTTGCCTTCAGGCAGCCTGGCTCACAGCTGAGTTTGCTGATGGCATCCAAGGGAGATCCTGAAAGTGCTGGCTGAGTGGTGCTGTGGCCTGTGGGGAAAGGGCTGAACACACAGGTACCTGCATGGAGGTTTCCCATGGAATCAAACAGGAACGAAAGAGAGTCCTCGTTTCCATAGCATGAGGAAACAGAATGCAAAGCAGATCAGATTCTTTCTTTCTGAGTTTTCTGTAGGCAGGGCAGAGGAAAGAAAGGTCTTGAAGAGCACTGTGGGGCACAGGACCGCTCATCAGGACCAGCCAGTGGTTCTGTGCAGGGACTCCACTGCCAGGCTCCACCCTGAGTTGCTGCAGCCTACGAAGCTGGCCAAGCCACGCTGTCTGAATGTCAAGCCAAGATCTGTTCTTCTTCCTGCCTGTCAGCTGAGGGATCCTCCAACCATCTGGTTTCACTCACTCTGTGGTGACTGCCTGTCCTAAAGGCATGAAGGAGATGACAACTAATTTATGCATATATGATTTTGCTTTAAACCATCTAGTGCTGACACTGATAGCAGAGGAGAAGTGACTGCAGTGCAGGCATTGAGATCAGATTTACTTTAACAGACACAATTTGCTGCCATATGTCTGTCAGACCCCCAGCTGAAGGCTCATTGGACAGAGACAATTTACTGCCCACTGCCTTCCAAAAATAAGTCTTTGGAATTTTTATAAGCATTTTCTCTTCTTGGAAAGCACCACAACAAAATAAGAATAATAAATTTAAATATATGTAGGAAATGAAAGAAGGAAACGTAAGCACTACTTTAATCTAGTTGTTGCTTGATCATTCTGCCATATTTACTACTGAGGAATAAGACTATAATCCCACCAGGTGAGTCACTGAAAGCTCAGTTCCATGGTAAATTACTTTGGAAGATGATGTCTGAAGAAAGCCTAGCATTCCCCGAGTTCTGAAATGTATATGCCAGCCATCACTTGAATAGCATCTGGGATTTATTTTGAATAGAAGCAGCCAGAGACTTACATTGGCAAGAACAGCTGAAGAAACATTTTAGACCTTGACCTTCAACACTGATAAGGAGACAAAGCTGTTTTCTATGGTATTTACTCTGAATGCTGTTTGTCTTTCTGCTTAGCTGCTACCTCCAGCTATTCCTTCTGTTTTCTCATGTCAACCCTAACACATTTCCTCCATTAATCTCTTCATATTTTCTCCTGTATCACCTCTTTTCCCCTCTTTGTTTTGTCTGTTTGTTTTTACAGCTCGATCACTGGTTTTTTCCTTCTTCCCATCTGAGTTTAAAAATACAGTATTCACCCTGGCAGTAGCACAGTAACACCCTGCATGCATATTACAGCTCATACTAACCTTTCAGCATAAGCTTTTGAGAACTTGAACTATCTTCCTATATTTATCTGTATTATATAGGACTGGGATCAGGGCTTACTGTATCAGGGATAATAATAGCATAATAATAGCATTTTCAGACACCAATAAGATAAACCTAATTTTGAGGAGCTCTAATTCACTTAACTAGATATTACCTTTGCCTACACACAACTAAGTAGAATAACAGAGATTAAATGGCAGCTTTAAATAAGGTCTTTTTATGTTTATCTATGGCAAAGGGATATTTTATCCTGTGTACTGATATATGAAATCCTTATGTGCTTTAAAATAATTTGCCATTCCAGTAACATTCTTTCTTTCTTCACCTTAACTCATCTGGCTAGCTGACCTACTGGCTAATGAACCTTCAGTCTTCAGCATAGATATGGGGATTTTCATAGCTCTCTTTGCTTTGCCATAGTTTTTTATAATCCTCTAGATATTTAGTACTCTAATTTTTCTTTTTCTTTTCTATGGGTCAAACTGTAGTTCTCCTGAAGACAGCAACAGAACACACTGATTTGTCACAGTGATTGCTGTGGCACAGGGGCTTTTCAGACTCTTCAGAAATGGGGTCTAGTCCTCTGTTCTGTTAGCTAACCTCTCTGCTGGGGGTTGACACTAACCCAAGCAGCAATTGGGGCTTCAGCTGACACAGGCTCTTGTTTGTGCTCCACACTCTCCATGCCATCAGCTTGGGTCTCCTTGCATGGGGATCAGCTGCAGGAGCAGAGAGGAAGGCTTAAAATGAGAACAGGGGCGCTGCTCAGGGACTGCACCAGCAAGGCTTTGTTAAACCAGGCCTTCCTCCCTAATAGAGCCTCCTGGGGTGACGGGCCCTCCTGGTCCCCATCCCACAGGGACTGCAGCTGTGCACAGTTTGAGATTGGCCCCAGCCAAGCCATGTTGGACTGTACCAGCAAAGCTCTGTTAAACCAGGCCTTCCTCCCTAATAGAGCCTCCTGGGGTGACGGGCCCTCCTGGTCCCCATCCCACAGGGACTGCACCAGCAAGGCTTTGTTAAACCAGGCCTTCCTCCCTAACAGAAGCCTCCTGGGGTGACGGGCCCTCCTGGTCCCCATCCCACAGGGACTGTACCAGCAAGGCTTTGTTAAACCAGGCTTTCCTCCCTAATAGAAGACTCCTGGGGTGACGGGCCCTCCTGGTCCCCATCCCACAGGGACTGCACCAGCAAGGCTTTGTTAAACCAGGCCTTTCTCTCTAATAGAGCCTCCTGGGGTGACGGGCCCTCCTGGTCCCCATCCCACAGGGACCACAGCCGTGCACAGTTTGAGACTTGCCCCAGCCAAGCCATGTTGGAGGTGGCAGGAGCCTGGGCTGGCCCCGGGGGCTGGCAGGATCCCTGGGGCAGAGCCCGGCGTTGGAGGAGGCGTCCCTGTGCTGGCACCCAGCGCCCCAAGGCACAGACACACACTGCCTGGCGCCCCAGCTGCCATCTGTGGGCTCACCTGCACGCCCGTGCCAGGGACAGCCGCCAGGTCTGACCTCCAAAGCGTCACCGGGACACTCTGCAGGGACACACAATGACAAAAAGCCTCTGTCCTGTATAAATTAGAGAATCGCCTGAGAATGTGGTTTTGAAACCATTGCATCCACTAAAAAAATAAAAAGGAATAGCGCAGGGGCGCTTTTACTGAAGCACAGAATATTTCAATGTACATTTTTACAGTCTCTGAATAATTTAGGAATGCAAACTTGATAGAACTTGCCTTATTATTCCAATACTTTGTCAAGGTTATCTTCATTACACAGTGGTTTACCACATATAGAAAAGCTGTAGGTTTGATTGAAAAAAGCTATTATAGCAGCCAGAAGCCCCTTGAATTATATGTGCCCATAAAAACCATTTGCAGTAGCTTTTACTGCATTTTTCTTGCATTTAAACTCTCTGTCAGTTTTGGATATCTCCGAAGTCAAATACTGTTTTAAGATATACTGAGTAAGGAAAGGAAAAAGTCAGCATTATGCTATTAAAAAAAGTTTTTAAATTTGAAGAAATGGTGAGCTAGAAAACTAGTCTTAGTACCAAACACTCGACCACGGTACTCTCAATACAAGTGTGGGGACATATGGGTCAGCTGCACAGAGTTTAAAGGCCTGGCACACCACATAATTTAGAAAACTGTTTCTCAGTTGACCCTTCAGTATGCAAGAAAATGCCCTTCAGTACAGTCCCATGGAAACTGCTGGGAGATTCTGCCTTTTTCATGCTTAAGAGGCTATTGACTAATATGTGATTCATAAATCCATTTCTGGTGCTGCTGGTGGAGGGGTATGTGGACTGATCGTGGCCTTGCATATATTTCCCAGTTGCAGAATTATCAGTTCACCCACGTCACCATCCAGCTCAACAAACACCATCACAAGCAGAGCATGTCACCCTCTGAGGCTTCTCCTTCTGGAAGAGAAAATAGTTCCCACAGTACACAAAAGGGACAAAAGAAAGTGATCTAGGGAAAGAGGAAGGAGCAGGAGGTGTATGTTCAAGGTGTGTGTGGAGGGTAGGTACATGAGTGAGAGGCTTGAAAACTGCTGAGATTTTTATTGCCAATAGTTCCTACTCACCAGATACTCAAAAAAAAATCCATGATTTCTTTGATTCAATTTTCTTGATTCACAGCAACAAGGGAGAAACACAAATTTTTCCTGAGTTCTGACAATCCCATTTTATCAACAGGGAAGCCTTGTGCTGTGACAGTACAAGCTGCATGTATCTCAAATCTCATGTTCAATTTTCTTGAAACATAAAAGGTTTCTTAGGCTTTTCTAAATAGTAGCAGATAAAACTGCATGTATGTGTACCTGCACAGATAGACACAAAGCATTTTTCAAAGTTTTCTGCACATGCAACAGGAATGTCACAGGCTAGAAAAGCCAGCTTGAAGGAACTGGCATTGCTCACTGAGGAAAAAATATAAGAAAAAAAAAGAAGAAAAGACTCTGACCTACATGCCTATAGAGCAATTACAGGAAAATGCTTGTACTTTAGCTACCAGCCTTCCCAAACCTTACTCCCTAACAGCAATTTAGAAATTTATGATGTTATTATTATAACAGTTGTTCATCCTGCATACTTCAGTAACCTACAGTGCATTATTATGGGTCTCCATAAATAAAATTTGGTCTTTTATGCATGCAACATCCCTCCCCACCTTGCATTGCAAATTCCATTTCAAATTGTGCAAATTCAGAGGTGCTTAAACTTCAGCAAAACATAGGAGTTTAGCAGATTTACAGTGCAGTAAAAAAATAAAAGTCAACAGCATACCACCAATCTGTTCAAAACCAGACAGCCAAGAAAACACGTACACTTCCCAGGCTATTGCATATGCACAGCACTTTTGCCTAGCACTGCCTTCCTAGCTTCAGGTCTATCTTTCCTCTTCATGCCACCCAAAATCCTATTTGAACAGGGAAATACAAATAATGCTGAAAATACATCATTTTGTAAGTGGTTATGGTTTGGGAACCTAGAACCTACATACTTTTCTTCCCAAATATCAACAGGTTGCAGTCCCGCTTTGCCAGGTGGGGGAATTGAAGCCATCAGACCAGTGAAGAACAGAAAATACCAAATATTTGCACAGCAAGAAGTGGTTACACCATCGTCCCTGGTGTGAAACCTACCAAAGAAACTCTGCCTGACACACTGAGCCAGCTCCTTTTAAAGCAGCATCTGTTCATTGGTGAGATGCAGGGCAAAGAAAACTGTGGGCTGGAGCAAATGAGACATTTAGGGTCATGCAGTATCTGTTCCATGCTTAGGGGAGAGAAGGTGGGATGATAAAGGGAGAGATCAGATCAGATCAGCAAGGAACAAGTATAGGAAAAGTGTGAGGAAGGAATATCAAAGGGTGCACTCCCATGTAAGCAGGCAGCTGAGCAGTTTATTTGGCAGAACATTACATTTGATGGCTACAGTCTGTTCTATTTACATATTAAATCCTACTTCCAACTCAGTATTGGATGAGCATGCCCCACTCAGGGCAGGGGCAGGGGTAGGCTGCCAGGGACCTTGACGTGGGGCAGGACACGAGCACCTTGGGGTGGGGGCACAGGTGAGGGCTGCTGCAACCACCCACAGGGTGAGCACGTGTGTGTGAGCAGCTGGAGAGCTTCAGGTCAGAGCAGCAGGCGAGAGGGAAATAGAAGAGCTGGGAAAGGGGCTTTTCCTTCCCTGAGGATGGGGGTCAGATTCAGGACGGGCTGGAGCTGGCATCTGGGATGAAAAGAGCAACCTGAACCTTGCTGCAGGGAGCTGGGATCTCTTGGGTCCCACAGCCCACCAGGTTCAGCTCCCTCAGACAGAGTTCAGTGTTGGATCAGGCATCACCGTCCCGTTGGGGACATGGGGCTGTACGAATGCAGCTGCTCAGCTGGGCTGGCTGCAGTGCCTGGGCACTGTCACCTTGCTCCTGCTTTCTGTAAAGCACCAACAGGCCTAGGCAGAATGTCCAGACTGCCCTGCCAGCAGTGCTGCCAGTGCATCTTGCCCTCAGTCCTGTGACAGTCGTTCAGCCCCATAACACAGAATCACAGAGTTCACAGAATGACCAGGCTGGAAGAGACCTTCAAGAGCATCGAGTCCAACCCAGACCATCGAGTCACACCCAGACCACCGAGTCACACCCAGACCACCCAGTCCAACCCAGACCACCGAGTCACACCCAGATGTTGCAGAGAGAGACTGAAGCCCAGAACAGCCAAGGCACTGTGTGATGACCATGATGGAATTAGCTGCAAGTCATTACTGCAATGCCAAGGAAGAGCAGAACTGCTGGCGAGAGGAAGCAATCAAAACAGGAATGCAAGTCTAGTATTTTCTGTCTTTCCATAACTGGTTTCAAGCTCTTATAAATCCCTTTAGTTTTTCTTCTATGAAAAAGAATATTTTTCAAGTAGCCATATGATTTCAGCTTCAGAAGGACAGGTTATCCAGAGATTAGCTTTTTTCATTCAAAGTGAGTAAAAGATGTAGCTAACAGAAGGCTTCCAAGATGTAAAATCAAGGGATATATTCTTATAAAACCTACAGAAGACAAAATACACACACACATGCATTACATACATAGATAGATAAGGAGATATATATATATTTATATATAAAATATGTTAAATCTTCTTAGTATACTAATCATTAGACTTTCACACCAATCAATTCATCACTTCAGTTCCTGATAAAGCAGCCTGGGACAAGAAATGAAATTTGCTGAGCAACCAGAAGGCCAACAATTTTTGACAGTGATAGTCCAAAGGGAAGGAAGCAAGCTTCAGAGATGATCTTACATCCTTGAAAAAGCATTTTCAAATTTGATTAGGTAGCAATTAGGGTGAGTGCCTCTGTCGATTTCAATCATTATGGTGAACTGCAGAAATACCACTGAACTTGGAAGAATCCAGGATGCAAAGCAATTTATAAATCTCTGGAGAACCATTGCATATCTGGATAAACTATATAACAATCCTATTTCCATTAAGTATTAATGGGTCTGATCAGTCTCATCTAATAAAGGAAAAGCTGATTACTGTCTTTCATTACATGATACTCCTATAGCAAGTGTAAGAGAAGAGTAACTTCTTACAAGAGAAGAGCATCCTAGCACCTTCTCTGCCTTCATTTAAATTCATGTAAAATGGATGCCAAGCTGAGGAAAGGATTTCTCTAGGAGCAAAAATCAGACTGGTAAATGTGACTGACAGGAAACACTTCTGGGCCTGTCTGCAAGAGCAAAATGCTCCTTTGGAGGGACATCCAGAGCTGAGCAAGCACAAGACGGAAGATGAGACTGGAAACCTCTATTCCAAAACAGGGAGGAAAGGTAGATTGTCATGCCAGGAGGCAGCAGAAAGGACTGATTAGATACTCCTAGAGACTTATAGGATAAAGTGCTTCTCATGCAACCCTTATGCAACTGCTCCCTGCCCATAATACATCCTTTATAAGCTGAAAACCCTACTCTGCCTTGTGCTGCTGCTCTGTGGGAGGGCAAGAGGGAAACTGAAGGGTCGAGCAGAATGAGAGGCCAGCCACAGCAGGTACCATGTGAACGCTCAGATCCCTTTTTCTACCCAAGAAGACAAAAGAAAGCAGCTAGATGCACAAATATTCCCTCTGCATTCAGGGCTGAGCAGGTGCTAATGGTGGTTTTACTCATCTGTGTTTTTAAGCACCTAACAGAGCATTCCATAGATCAGGACCTCACTGCAGTAAACCATTGCACAGTCATAGAACAAAGAGACAGTCTCCTCCCGCAAGAGATTGCAGGAGAGGATAGATGAGGCAAGAGTCTGCAAGCCCCACTGGCAAAACAAGTTGCATAATATTAGTTAAAGTAAGAAACTGTGGTCTTGGAAATATCACAGAGGCCTGATGACCCTGGACTGGAAATCTCTTCTCCCTCCACATTGTAACCATCAACCTCCATGCTGGCATATCAGCACTTTGAATGCATCAGTGATCACCAAGGACTGACACCAGCATTACAATCCTTCACTACAATAATTTCCCTCTATTATTAAGAAAGATCATCTGAGCAAAATTGGACCAGTATTAAATGAATATATTCATACAATTTGTTAATCAATGTTATAAGTTTATAATCCAATCTATTCCAAATATAATCACACCAAAATGAACATAATTAAAACCACCCAAGCTGACATATGTCAGGACAAAGTATGTATTAGTAGATAACTACTGGTGATTGTGAATCATATAACAAGAACGGAAATGAAACTTTTTGTTAACTTTAAGAGGTGTCATGCCTATTTCTGATCATAATCTAGATTATATTAATCATGCATTTTAATGAAGTGAGCCAAAAAACAAGCACACTAACAGGCAGCTGTTCACAGAAGCAATGCAGTTTAATTTGGTTGTTTGTTTTCCATACTCTGCTGTACATTTGTGAAAGAAAAAAAAATACAGAAAAAAGTCAATTCTCTGTACCACATGGCTACTTAAGCACTTCTTGTCATGGCCTCCAGGCAGACCTGTCTTTCTTTTCCACCCAAAGCCTGATCTTGCTGATTATGTTTCTGATAGAAGCCAGGAGGGATAACCCAGCCCTAGACTGAGAGGTAAGTATCCAAAATGCAAATTCTTTTTCTCTCTCCCTGCTAAAGGGAAATCCACATTTCATTTGCTAAGAAAAAAGTCTCCTTGAAAGTAAATTAGATGTCAAATTTTCAATTATTATAAAGCAGGAAAGCACACTTGTAATTTTTCCTCTCCTGCAGCAATGGTCCCCAGCCAGATGACAGCTGGGGTGTCCCTTGAATGTGCTTTGGAAGCTGCTTGGTGATCCAGCTAGCTCAAGCTTAGAGCTTCTGAAAGCCAACACAAGCCTGGAAAGAGTCACATGGCCCATGCCCAAAGCATACCTGCCCCCCACGTCCACTTGTCCCCTTGACAGCTTCTCTCTTCCTTGAACATTCGGAGAATGCCCCAACAGCTGAAGCCTGGCAGGTGCTGCAGGTGCCAGAGCCCAGCCTGCACTGCGTGGTGCCCTCTGTAAAACAGGGCTGCCAGGTGAGAGCACAGGTTACAGCAAAGGCCAAACTGGCCCAGCCTCTGGGCCTTGCTGAGCCTGGCCACTGCAGCCAGCACAGTCTGCTCTACCTCTGGGACAAAGCTGGGATCCAAAGCTCTCGCTGCTCAAGCAGAAAACAGAGTCAGAACACCTCCTGTACTTTCACCAGGAGCTGCTGAACCTGCACTCTGCCATCCTTGGGAAGGAGCTCAGAGCTGCTCAGTGGTACCAATAACTCAGCACTGCTCTCCCTCCAACAGCTTCTCCAAATTCCCATGTCAAACAGACCACCAGGCCTCGCTTCACACCCAGAGGCTCATTCCTCAGCTCATTCCCCAAGGCTCTAAAAAGCTGCACAGTGCTCATAGTGAAATAATATCTTTTATATTGATATGACTAAAACACAATTAGGGCACCACTGAGAATGTTGTACGTGGAAACTCCTGCGTTTGTTTTTCTTCAGAGTCTACAATTTCAGAACCCACCAGCTAATACTAGGTAGCAGGAAGGGGCTGAATATTGAGCTCAAAATAATTTTTGATACACAAATACAATGCTTGATAATACTGCTGATAGTTAGCAATGCTGTGAGAACTCATTTGAATATGGAGATTTAGTAATTGAAGATGCACCCATGGCATGGTCTCCACCAAAGAGCATGCACGTGCCTAATCCAGAGCCACTCGTGAACAGCTCATCTGCCCTCCTGGATCTCAAGTACCAAAACCTTCTGTCCTTTTCAAAAGGAAGAGATTAAATCACACATCCCTCTCTTCTGGATTGGCGAAGAGACCCATGAGCCCTGCAAATTCACAGAGAGGAAGTTGTACTCACAGCTCCTCAGCTGTGGAGCAATACTCATCCTACTTACCCGAGTTCTGCCAGTGCTAGCCAACAACTTCATCCAGCTACAATTTTTAGGTAAAATAGCACCAATGAACATATTCATAAAGCCAATTAAAGCTCATATTAGTCTTCTAGGTTGAGAACAATTTGCATTCAGTCTTAGCTTTGGAAAGTAAAAATAATGATGTAGATAATTTCTCCCTATTCATTAAGGACAGTGGATATTTTTATCCTGTTGGACATTTCTGCAGCATTTAGAAACACTATTTCAGGATGACCTAGTGTTATCTCACACAGAGGAAAAAAACCCATGCATAATGTATCAGAATGTTTTTTCAGGAACATACAAAAGAAGCAGTGACAGCCAGCTGTACCTCCAGTGCTACAGCCTTACTGCATGGGGTATAAAACCAGATCCTGTGGAGAGGGGAAGAACTGGTGACACTGTGTGAGCCTAGTCAGACAAAAAGGATTACAGTAAACATCTGCTGGGTTTTACACAGCTCTGCCAGTGCCCCTCTGTGTAAAATCATCCCACTGTTACCAGGACCCGTTCCTTTGTACGATGAGTTGATAAATGAAAACCAGGTTGCTGAGGTTGGACACAAGGATAAAGGATCCAGCTCAAGGAAACTTTAAAGAAGCCATAGTCTTTCTTGTTTGAAAATACCTGTCACTTGTAGTCAGGGTTTTTGCTGTTCTAAAAACTCTGTAAGTGTCACACTAATGCCAAATGCTGGTAGGGTTACAAAGCACCATGCTATCCTAACTAACATATCTGGCTTTATTCATCATTCCAGTGTCACTTTTCAGTGATAAACTTGCCATGAGTTCATTTGGAAATTGCATGAACAGGAATATACAAACCTGACCTGATCATCCTCTCGTTAATTAACATTTGCCAGCCTTTAAATATAAAGGAGTCTAGCACATAACCTGAAGGTCCAAGTTGAAGAATGCCTTTAATAATCTTACACTGGCACAGCTGAACTTTTTATTCCTAAATAATATGCCAGAGTTTATCTTAAGGTAGTGGACTCTGAGACTGCCAATCAATTCCTACAGGAGATTTAAAATAAGAGTAGTGAGTAAAGATTTGTGGCATTGCTCAACACATACAGTGAGAGCATCTAGTACACTGAAAAGCACCCCCTTACCAAAACAACACGTTCCTTGCATCCTCTGAGGGGACAGGAGAAATAGCATGATGAAAACACAAGCAGTGTGTGGGAAACCTGTAAACACATCACTTAATGCACACTGGCAAGCGCAGCGTAAGAGAGGCCATTGTGTATATCAGCAGAATAAGAATTTGGTATTTGCAGCAGGAAAGTAAAAAGTTTTGGTTTAATACAGGTTTGTTGCTAATACAGCCAGAATTGTCATGCAGGGTCATTGCTAATAGAATCACAAAATCACGGGATCATTTAGGTTGGAAAAGACCTCTGAGGTCACTGACGCCAACCTTGATTGAGCACCATGCTCAGACCAGACCAAGGAATGCCACATCCAGCCTTTCCTGGGATGGGATGGTGATTCCACCACCTCCCTGCACACCCCATTCCAACATCTAATCAGCCCTTCTCTGAGCAGATTTTTCCTGATATAATATTATGAACCAGAAAGGGAAGGTAATTACTCAACATTTCTCCAATACGACTCGAAGTTGTTTTCCATAAAATTGTGCTGATTATGCTGATATATAAATGTATAAAATTTTTAGTAATTAGACACACACACATATTGATTACGTCAAATTCCCCAATAAATTTGCAATTACAGAAATTGATTTCTGATATCTATGCAGATATAAATGCAGGTGTATTTGATAATAAATTATTTAGTTTGGTACCTTTAAAACATTTAAAATGAAGTCTGATTAAAATTCTAAATGAAAATTTTAAGACAGCTTCTTCTTAGGCAAAATAACATACGATTCTAGGGTAGAGATTTTACATCAAATGGTATGGTTACAGTTTTATCCACAAGATTCTGGGTGTGAAAATTGAAAGATATTTGTTTTTTTCCACTAACTGCTGTTCAACACAATGATGTTTTATCTGGAGTAGGAAGCAAGGCAATATATAATAAGAGAAGTATCATGCCTAGTTTAAAGCACTATGACGAGTTAGGGAATTATGTAATTCTGACAGCTAACTGATAATATTGACTCAGATGTCATAACAGTGATGGCACAATGGCCTTTTCAAAGTAGATTGGTCCCTTCTAATGAGCACCTGGGGATAGTTTAGGTGATTTTCCCAGCTCTGTCCCCCAGTCCATACTGTGTGCTCAGAGACTCTTCTTTAGACTTATTTCAGTGCCAATCACCAGTTTTCGACAAGCTTTTCTCAGCCTCAGGCATCTCATACTCCTCAGCCCACAGAAATATTATATAAAGACCCTCTGCCAAGATCTTCTAATTTCCTGAGAAATCTTGTTTTGAAAGAAAGCATTTCCTTTAATTGCTCTAACTTTACTCCCTGGCTTCAGATTCATCTGGAGACAGGGAGAAGAAGCATCTTTTAGTGTTCCTCTCTGGGCAGATCTAGGATGGGCTTGAAATCTGGAAAGAAATATGGCCTCAGAGGTAATCTTTGGGTTTCCCCAAAAGTTCCTGCAGGAAGATTGACAGTGTTTAATCCCATTATTATCCTTATACTCTGCAGGTACATTTTACACTTTCTGCTAAAAAATTGTTTCAGAATGCATCAGCATGGCATGGAACAAATGTGCATCAAAAAATGATCTCCACAGAAAAAGAGATCTGGATTCATTGGTGCAGTCATGCTCTGCTCACTCACAAAGGAGTCGTGGCTTGGCCCAACTGCTTTTTGCCTGAACGCCCCAAAAGTCCTATTTAAAATGGCGTTGGTGAAATTTTGTTTGCACACACTAAAAGTAAAACAGCAAGCGTTTGCCTTTCACTGTGTTTCTGTACATCCCTGTCCTGGGGCAGCAAGGAGCAACCAGCAGCCACTGTGCATAACCCAGCCTTTGCACCACTAAAAAAGGCAGCTTTGCTGTGCCCTTCCTCACTGCTGGCCTCTGCAGGGCCTCCTTTGGACCAGGAGAGGACTGTGTCAGTGGTTCATCCCAGCTGCTGCAGGAGGGCTCTCTGTGGGAAGGGGTATCTGCTCCTTTGGGTTGAGCCTAAACCAGAAACTGTCCTGAAAGTTTACCTAACCTGGTCCAAATGATGACAGGCACTCAGTCCAAAGGAGGACACCAGAGTGGCTCTGAAGTAAACCTCTCCCTTTGAGGGTAAACCCACCACAGCCTCAGGGCTGTTTGGCTGATAAATCCAGTCTTACTGGGTTGCAGTTTGGAGACACAGGAAAAGAAACCTGGAAATACCATGGCAAGATGGACCCTGGTCTCCCAAGAAGGGATTGACAATTAGTGTTAGGCTTTTGTGGTTTAAAAAAAACAAACAAATGCAAACAATCAAACAAAACCAAACAAAACCACAAAAAAACCAAACAAAACCCCCAAACAAACAAAAAACCCCAAAAAACCAAAACCAAACAGAACAGGAAGTGATCTATTCCCTGACTAGGCTTGGGGGGTTCCTAATCCAGTGGGTGCCATCCCTGCCCGTGGCAGGGGCCTTGGTCTGCATGGGCTTTAAGGTCCCTTTCAACCCAAGCTATTCTATGAATCTGTGAAACACAGCCTGTGTTTTATTTTACTGCAGATGGCAGCAGGTGAGACCTTTCAAAGATCTATAAAATACCAGATTCTTACCTTCCCTTGGGATCCTGACTGTGTTTAATCTCTACAGCCTCTAAAAGATTTGACCTACAACTAAAAATATTATTTCTTACCTGTGTCTATCTGCAGACAAGCTCCATATAAACCTCATTTTATACCTCCTGGGTAGCTCAGGAACATTGATCTTCAAAGCACAGTTATGGAGTGGGCTGGTAACAACAGGAATGCTCTAAATTGTGCCACTCTGGGAGTGTTCAAGGTGCTTGCTAGAAGTTTCTCTTCAAGTAATACAAATATCAGTCTCACTCACCTTATGAGGTCAGAGGGAGTCACAACACAGAATGACTCAGCTGATGATGTGGGGATGTTTGTCTGGCACTATTATGCTGGCTCTCCAAGCTCCTGGGAGAAAGTAAATGTCAAAGGCACCTTTAACCCTGCAGCTGAGCTTTTTCAAGAGCTGGTGTTTAATATATTCATGCCAGGCTAAATAGGAAGGGTGACACAGGTAATCTGCCTTCATCTGCTGCACCGAGGCACCATCTGTCAGTGTAATGGAGAAGGGCACGTTGAAGCCAGATTACATTCACCTGGAAAAAAAAAAAAAAGCTAAATTTTAGACTGGGCATTCAAAGGCCAATCCTTTCCCTGCTGACTTCAGGCCAGAAGGAGATTATGAGCTGTCTTAATTTATCTCACTTCCAATTCTTGTAAGCAGGGAAATAGAAACCGAAATAAAGTGAGCAGTAAATACTTTCTGTGGTGTGCAGACAAACAGAACTGCTCTCAGGTATCTTTTGAAACAGAATTTACTTGGCTGCTGTGTTTCTGTGCATGTCCAGAATAAGATACTACATGCTGGTGGGGTGATCCTGCTGAAAAGGGACTGCCAGGGAGCTGCAGGTTAGGGAGGAAAAACGGAGAAGCTCTGCTGATGGGGGAACCTGCAGCCTGCCCACCACTGCAGTGCCCCTCACTGGGGGTGTCACCCTCCTGAGAGGCACAAAGGGAGGGAGCAAATTTCCTGTTTCCCTGGAAGGTCAGTCCTCAGTGGCCCCCTTTGTTTTTTCCTGCATGGGAAAAGTTCAGCTCCTCTCTGCTGTGTCCCCTGCAATTGGATTTGCTTGAAGGTTGGACTTGATGATCTTGGAGGTCTTTTTCAACATTTATGATTTTGTGCTTCTGTGATCTCTTAAGTCTTGCTCAGCTTGTGGGTGTTTCCCATGTAGGAAATTAGCAGCGAGCTGTTCAAGTTGCTGTAAGTCTTGAATAAAATTTTCAGGGTCAAGTAGCACTGGTAGGAGAAACAACATTTGGAAAGTCCATGACTGTGCTCTTTTCTTCTTTTTGAAAGCTGTACTTTAAGGGCATCATTTTTAGCTGGTATAACCTGATCTATGGTGTTTAAAACTTATTTGTAAAATGCATTCATTCCCAGAGGCTCTTTGAGAGGACCAGGGAGGTAACAATGGGCAACAGAAGGTGACAATAACGAGGAGGGCTTGGAGGACACCTTTTCTCCTCACAGAGTTACAGAGTTCATAGGTAGTTGTTCCCTGGTTTTTTTTTTTTTTTTGGGTTTTTTGGGGTTTTATTTTTTGCCATAGACTCTTGGGAGGAAAGGATTTGCCCCCTAATTTTTAGGATTTTCACAAGCCTTAATGTCCCACAAAAGGAAAATCTTCATTCTCAAGACTAAGGAAAGCTGATAAAAACTCTACTTCTCCCAACATGTTTCAAGATTTGAAAAAATATGTCTAAGTGTGGTGACTGACTGGGATAAAACTTTCAGAAATCAGAAACAGAACTGATTCAGTACCATTATCTCTTCCAATACTCCTTTGCCTGAAGGGATTTCTAAAAGCTGAATTCTTCTCCAGCTGGTTTTGGGGTAATCCAAATGTACAAAAATTGACTATTTTTGCTTTGGCTTTTTTCCCCCTTCATGCATGTAAAATAATACATTACTATATTATATATTAATAAAATAGTATTTGCACTGTATTATAAAAATATGTTATTTTATTGTTATAATATATAGCAAATATAAAATAATTCATTATTAAATTATATAATATGTATTCTATACCTGCTAAAGAATCGTGTAATATTACTTTTTCTCATATGGAAATAAATTTGCTGTAACTATTGCTTTAGTTGTGTCTACACTGGATTTTACCTTTACAGATTTTGAGCACTCTCCCACTGTGGGAACCCAGCACATCCCTCTGGGTGCCCTGGATGTCCAGAGCCGCTGGCAGGGGGCTCTGAGACCCTGGCAGCAGCCAAGGACACACGTGGGGTTTGGATCTGAGCCCGTGGAGCAAATCACCAACTCTGTATGGAGAATTAATTACAAGCCACACAAGTTTAGGTAGCACAGTAGAGATAATCACAAAATGAAGGGAAAAGTTTCTGAGTGCTGTACAGGGGGGTTTTGACCTCTGTACAGTGGGGTTTGGGTTTTGTACATGGGGGTCTGAGGCTCCAAGATGGAGGGAATTGGGCATGCCTTGTGTTTCTTCCTTCTTCTTCCTAGCCTCCATGTTCAGGGTGATGTTGGCACTTTCAGATTGGTTTAGAATAGAAGCTGAGTGTCTAACACAGGTGATAGCTATTGGAATGGAATTGTAAATACAGTACACGTAGTTTTTAGTTTAAAAGACAGCACCAGCCTCGTGGGTGGAGAGTGTGCAGAGAGTGTGCAGTGTGCCTCTGGCTGAGCTGCTGAGCAGACCTCGGCAGCTCAGGAAGAAAATCTTCTAGATAACTTACAATAAACCACCTTGAGACCGGACAACAGAGGACTGCTGAGTCTTTCCTTGAAGGCACGGGTTGGAGCAGAGACTTTTCCACCTTTTGGGGTCACCCTGACCTGGGGGAGACTCCGACTTCCCACCCACAGGGTATGATGAGCTTGTCCTGAGTATCTCTTGGTTTTCAGCTCTCAGCTCTCATACTGAGGACTGAGGTCATACATTTCCCTCTAAAGTCTTTTTGTCCTTACCTTCCTTTCAAACCCTTTCAAGAGGTTGCCAAATGACCAGAGCCCCAAAGGACAATTCCCAGCGCCAGGACAATGGACAGTGGCTGGAAGAGCAGCCAGCCCCTGTTGGGTGCTGTACCCATGGTCTCCTCAGTCTCGAACCTCTTGATTTGGGACCAGGTACAGCTCTGTCACTGACAGGGCTTGACTCAGCTCCCAGCTCCTACTGCTTTTCAAGCACATCTGAAAATAATATATTTAATTTTACAATGAAGGTTTTGTCATGAAAATAAGGGAATAAGAAACACTCTGAAAACAGAGTGCTGTTTGTAAACTATCTGCAGCCTTGGTCAGGTGTATGCTGAGTACAGCTGAGACTGCAGTGCTCCTGAAGAACTCTGGAGGTAAAAAAAAACTCTACAGAGCAAAGGAATTCAGTGTTCAGAGATGCATTTCACAAATAAGATATTAACTTGTAATCAAGAAGAGAGACACCACAATCTTAAACCCATCCAAGTATAGAAAATGCCCTGTTTGGGGAAAGGAATGTCAAAATTTCATTACATAAATAGTCATTAAACTAAAACAGAGAGCCTGTAATGCAACATAAAATACAGGTTGTAAACACATACTCCACAATGCATTTCATTTCTATTTCATTTTCCAGATTCACATCCAAAACCTAAATGTAGTTACTGTTGTGTGAACTTAGCAAAGAGAAGCATTAAAATCTTTTGTTGTTCTTTCAAAAGACAAATTGAAACAAAAAAGTAGATGAGTTAAAATCTAGAAAGATCTTGTACATTTGGATATGCTGCCACTTGTGGATGCACACATAAATGCTCTCTTTCAAAACATGTTACAGCCTGTGCATAGGTGTGAAGGAAATAATGTATACTTACACAGAAATATATTTTCCTAATTAGCAATTTTCAAAATTAAAAATCATGTATTTTCTCTTAATTGTCATTTGAAACAAATAAAATTGCAGAAGAGTGTAATTATAAATTATTTTTAAACTACAAAACATTGTACCTACCAGTATGTGGCTATGGCATAGGACAAATAAGAAATGCATCTCAGTGAAATCACCTCGCTGTTTTGCATTGATGAAGAAAATGAATAAAAATGCATGGTGAAAGGCTACAGAACAAATTTTACAGTCTGCATCATTGGAGTGGATTATATTTCCCCTGTACCAAACTCTCCTTGTTTTTCATGCAGAGACATGATAATTTATTTTTTTTTAGAAGTACGCTGGGTGCTGTATTTTTGTCTCTAATCTGAGAATTTCACTGTGTCACCAAAAACACTCTCTGAAATGTCTTGGATCTGATCTTTATTTTAATTGAAACGGGCTTGTAAAGTAATGCTCATACAAGCTGCTAATGTGCGTGTAGTTTATCTTCATTTAATGAAATGTCAGGTTTAGGACAGGAGAATCGTGGCGTTTCCTAAGCTGTGAGGAGTTTCAGGATAATGAGATTGTGTTTCCAACATTGCCAGAACTGTTTGAACTTTCTAAAGCAGTCAGAAGGGCTGTCCATGAGGTGAAACTCTTTGCCTCCTTGCAATCTGTTCCCCTTGAATTCTGAAAGGCAGTTCTGAAAGGTGTGCTGTCACTGATCAGCAGGTGCAATTCACACGAGGCCCCTGGGGGCTGCTACACAAATCAGCATCAGTGGATGTTCCCAAATGCACCCTGCTCTCAAAAGAGTTGGAAAACGTTGTTTCAACATACAGTTCTTCATCATAAAAATAATAAGAAAAAAAGAAAAAAAAAAAAAAAAGGTCCAAAATGATTCTATTTCTTTTTTGCTCCTTAGAAACTGCCAGCAATGTCAGAGCATGACCTTGTATGGGGAAGAGCACCCTGCTGAATGACAAAATCCAGCTTGCCGTGCTGCTGTCTAATTCCTGCAAAAGAGAGAGAGAAATTAAAAGGTAGACAGGTGATAATTTCTGATTAAATGGGGAGGAAAATTCTCATTTTGACGCTCTTTTCTATCATAGAATCCTAGAATATCCTAAGCTGGAAGGGACCCACAAGGATCCTCAAATCCAGCTCCTGGCCCCACACAGAACAGCCCCAAGAATCCCACAGTGAGCCTGAGAGCATTGTCCAAATGCTTCCTGAGCTGTGCCAGGCTGGTGCTGTGAGCACTGCCCTGGGGAGCCTGTGCCAATGCCCAGCCACCCTCTGGGGAAGAATCTTTTCAGATACCCAGCCTAAAATATCCAATAACCAGCTCTGCTGTTGAATTATAGGTGAAACCATTTCAGCCTTTCCTGCACGGATTATTCCTGAACAAGGGTACATGGAGATGGTGGAATTATGACAGGAACTGAGAATTAGGCAAACATGAAACAAAGGCATGCTGCATTGCAGCAATACCACTGGATTCAACAGCTCCAAGGACTGCCTCATGGACTGATTCAAGAAAATGACATTTCCCCTCCATGTAGGTTATTTTGCTGAAACTGCTGAAAAGCAGAGCACTCTTCAGAACAGGTGAAAGTTAAGTCTCCTGGGAGGCAATGGGACTCTTCTTGTTATCTTCATGGTTGTTTGCATTCCATTTCCTTACCTTCATTACTCGGAGGTGTCTCTATATTTACCAATTTCGAGCAAAAACATGAAACCATACAGGGTAAACTGAAGCTTTCAATATAGCTCCAGAAAAAAATTTCCCTTTCTCAGGCAGAATGGAGTTCCAGGACTTTTGACCTCGGTATTGTGAAGTGCTGTAAATGTATCCACTTACAGCATTTTCTCATCTATGAAAGGAGGAAAAAAAAAAAGCAAAACTGAATTTGAAATAAGCTAGAGGCATGAAATAAAATGCTATAAATACAATATATCTTTTATATCACAAAGTTGCTATGATTCAAAAGAAGAGCTGTGGGGAAAAGGCTATTGAACTTTCCTTGGAAGGTGACAGAAATAAATCTCCTACTCTAATTTATCAGCCAGTATGGGACTAGAGTCTCTCCAATCAGAAGACATTGAGATCTATATATGAAGAGCAGGAAAAGAAAGGGAAAAAGTAACATCCCAGAAGTTCTAACCTTAACAAACTCAGACTCACAAACTTCAAACAGGCAAAATAAAAGAGTTAATAGGCATTGTAATAGAAGAACAGTGTTCTTTAGACAGAAAAATCTCTGATACTTGCTGATGGGTGTATAGTCATCCTTTAAACCAAAGAGATATTGTGCATTTTTTCTAATCCTATATCTTGAAAGTGGGAGAAGTTGCAAACAGTGGTATGATGATGTGGATGTGCAGGACTCGCCACACTGGGTTCTTACTCTCTTCTCACCATTTGGGATTTTTCCTTTTATGCCCCGTTGACACAGCTAGGAAGAGCACTTCAGCTGAAAGGACTTCTAAGATTTACAAAACAGAAATGTTGTGTTTGAGCCTGAATCAAAAACCTTGCAGGAATCTAAAGTGCCCTCCTCTTGCTGACATTTGGAGCTAGGTGGGTGTGGACAGCCCTGTGGAGGTGAGGACAGGTGTCCCCACTGGGACACTGTCATCTCGGGTGCTGTCACCCCAAAAAGCAGCAGCCTGAGCATCTGGGGATGTGTCACTCCTGCTTCTCCCCTGCAGGGAGTACCTATCAGTAAATGGCAGGCTTTGGCCAATGCTCAGCACCCAAAATGGGGCAAAACAGGGTAAGTGCTAAGGTGTGAGCTACTGATGAACATCTTACAATAGCTAAATAATGTTAATGATGCTATCACCCTGTAATTAGTGTCAGAAGGTTTGTGTGATGTCTCTTGTTCTTCTAATGTTCATGTGAATGAGCTCCATGAAGCATTTTTAGTCAACTTGCTAATTTCTTAATCAAAACATTGAAAACAGACTGTCAGATTTTTAACTTCAATTCTGCTTGGTTAGTTTCATGCATTAAACATCTTGCAGGGATGTTTGCTTTGGCTGGAGCCACTCTGCAGTGCCACGAGTTGAATGTCCCCTGAGCTCCTGGTGCATTTTTTAAAGATCTCCGTGTTTGGGGTAATTGGACTGGGAGCTGCTTCCTGTGCACTGGTTGCAGATTAAGGAAATTAAGGGAGCAACAGTTAGAAAGGTGCATTTCTGATTTAATTTGCTCTCTGGAATGACAGAGCTGTTCAATCAATTTCGGAGCATTGCTATTATTCTGGAAGACTGCCAGCCAGGGAAGTATAACTAAATTTTTAGCTGGATTTGAAACAAACAAAATAGAACAGGGAAGCAATTGGCACTGTTGTAATTTAAAAGAACTGAAGGTTTGCAGAACAAGCTGACTTCAATAGGTGTTGACTTTTAATTAAAAGAGGAAGTAATTATTTTAAAAATCCATTCTTTGCAAGGCATCTGAAGATGTGGAAGAAGATAGAAGATGACATGCCTTTTTTTTCTTTTTCAAAAACCAGAAATATTAGTAATTTCATATAATAAAACAAAAGAATTTTTACAAGTGGAGGGTAGATAAATAGGGACAAGGAAGTATAAGTTTAAAATTATTGTTATTGCACACTTGGCAGATTAAATAATAGAATAGATTGTTGTTAATGAGGATAAAGCTACTTTCTTCATTCCCTAACATCATAAATGTAGTTTGTGCATCTTCTGGAAAGCAGTTTGATGAATATGTGTTAGGCATTTGGTCACTGCCATTCGATTATTTTCCTTTTTCCTTTATACTGAAGAATAACAGCAATGAAACTGGAGAAGTGTGTGGGTGGGTTGCTGATTGTCTCAAAAGCAGGAATGCTGTAGCATGCTTTGCCATTGCTGTCCTGCCTTGAACTAGGTTCAAGTTTGAACAACATGCAACCAACAGAATTTTATCTAATGATTATAAAATCAGCTTTTGTCTGAAATAAAAAACTGTCAGGTTGTCCCTAAATTCTCATTAAAATAATAAA